>NC_134484.1:256528644-256828644 GCF_040206685.1 Ascaphus truei
ACACACATACATATACACACCACACACACATATATACATATATACACACACCCTTTTTTTCACACACACACACACACACACACACACACACACACACACACACACACACACACACACACACACACACACACCCTGCAGCCCATTATTCACACACACACACACACACACACACACACACACACACACCCTGCAGCCCGTTACACACACACACACACACACACCCTGCAGCCCGTCACACACACACACACCTTGGTGCTTTGGTGCTGCCTCTGTCTGGTGGCTCTGTAGTTGCAATGCCGGGCCCCATTGGATGGGAGCGGTCACGTGACCGCTCCTCTGCTTCTCGGAGGTTTTTTTTTTTTTTTTTTTTAAGTTAGCTAGCAGCCCTTGTTTCCCGCTGCTGGCGGCCCTGATCGCGGCGCCCCTCTAGCCAAGCCGCGGCGCGCACAGTTTGGGAAACACTGATCTACACAATAAGTAATTAGCCAAGTTGCCGATCGATCAATCCTGAAATTGATGGGGGGGGGGTGGGGGGGGGGAAATCAGCCCAGGGGTTCACTAAATAGCTGTGAGTGCAGCAGAAGATGATCAATGGAGCAAAGTTCTGTGGGGAAGATAAAGTGATCCTCCAACAAATCAAATTCAGGCAGTCATCCAACTTTGTAGGATATTGTGTAGGATATTGCTTGGTCTGCAGCTTTAAATATACAAACACTGTAGGAAGGGCGTTTCCAAAGAAATGAAACTTAACATACCCAAAACAAACCGATTCTGAAAAGGGACATAATCTAACAAGAGCAACAACTTTACATGAAGACTCAGAGGGTACAGTTGCTTCTTCCTGATTGTTCCCAATAAATACCAGCATCTCCACCAAAAAGAGAGTACAAATGTTGCCAAGATGTGATTTTCCAGTTTAGTCTCAAGCTACATCATTTCTACATGACACTCCCCTTTGTACGGGAACCAAAAGGCACACCCTTAATAGTGAAGGAAACTGCACTTTTCAGATCCTCAATAGGTAGAAAGGACTTGCACTACAATAAACTTTAAAACTACTTTTTAATTAAAACCCAACATGTCACTAGGCAGAGTGGTTTTTAGAAAAGGACGTAAATCTTTACTTGTGCTGTAAAACAGTCTCCAAGAGACAAAAATGCATGTGACTGGTCAATTACTACTGATTAACAATAGAATAACTTACACAGGATTCCAACAATATTCATTTACCAAGTATTACCTTAGCTCAGCGGTTCCCAACCTTTTTTATATTGTGCACCCCCTGCTAGAAAATATATTTGTTCCGCAAGCCCATAATAAATCTTAGGCCCATGGTCGGAGAGACCGTGCGACAGCCAGGTCACGTGAGCTCTGTGATGTCACGGCCACACCCGCCAACACGTCTCCTTATCTCATCTAAGTGACGCGGGTGACGTCACGGACACGAGCGCGCGGTCACCATGGAACTAGCCTTATTGTCTACACAGACTATTGCCAACAAAACTGAGCAACCCTAGGCAGTCTAATGTCCTGTGCTTGTGGGGGGAACATACTTAATAAGGCCCAAAACTGCATCTCCGCGGTGTGTGCAGGCAGCAGGTTTTTTTTTTTTTTTTTTTTAGGTTAGTGACCATATAAAGCTAAATAAACAATGTCATTTCCATGCATAATATGTCACATTTACAGTAAGACATGAGGGCTGTTAATGCTTATGCTGACAGAGCAGAAAATCCTTGTTCAGAAACCCTCCGGTCTCCACTGGTATTTACACATGAAAACAGAAGACAGCTGCACCACATAATTCAACAAATATTTTAACTATTTCTTAACCATATAGTTGCTCACCCATGTATTTTTTTTTTTTATGCTCAAGCTTTGAAAATAAAAGCAGCAAGACTTCCCACAACTTTTGCTCTGTGGTTACGTCACATATCCCTTCACGCCACATCCTGGCAGCACTAAGTAAAATGAAAAAAAGGCCAAAGAACAAACAGAAGCCTAGCTAACATCCCAGTTTAATGCACGCCAGTTTTTAAGCAATTCACCAATAAATGGTCCTGACCCACGATGTGTTGTCGGCCCCTCCAACATCAAAAAGAATGGATTTAGAGTCCTCATGCATATGAAAACAAATAAAATCCAAAATCCGATCATGGTGGAACCGTAACAGAAACCAGCTAGAGATCTTCAGTACTGGAAGCTACTCTTCAGTGAGTAACGCACCAATTCTGAACACTGACACCAACTGAAAAAGTGGAGCCTGGCTCAAAATCAATGTCGGCTCCTTGTGACCATGGGCAAGTCACAATCTCCCTGTGCCTCAGACACCAAAAATAATGCCTGCAAAAATTCTACAGGACTGCTTACACATCCAGCACACTAAGAGCGTTGTCATTAAATGTAAACTTTTCATATTTGGCTAATGTTGTAAGTGGAGTACCTCAATGTTCAGTGATGGGGACACTGCATTTAAGTTGTTTACTATGGACCTAATGTTAGTTAGTATAGCAAGCAAAGTATCAATCTTTGCAGACTGCAATCAATTATGTCAATTACAACAGTAAAATCAGAGCCGGATTTAATTTCTATCCAGAACGACTTTTATAAACTGGAAGCTTGGGAAGGTAAATGGCAGATGAGGTTTAATAGACAAATTTAAGATTATGCTTTCGTGCTACAAACTAAATGGGAAAAAATTAAGTAAATCCACGAAAGATTTAGGAGAGCTTGTACACCACAGCTGTTGCAATAGTGGCAAAGGCTAACAGGATAGGATCATGTTTAAATGGGGGATGGTTGGAAAGGAAGACATCCTTTTGCACCTGCATAAATCCTAAGAGCACATGTAGAATATAGAGTTTTGGGCAACGCTCCAAAAAAACATCATGTCAAACTGACGCAGGGAAGAGCCACCAGATAGATACCGGTTTATGGAAGGTCTGGCATGAGGAAAGGCTATCCAAATTTGATTTGCTTACATTGGCAAAGATGAGCATGAGGGGATATGATGACCATTTACAAAACATTCATGGTCAGTAGAAGAAACTTTTCATCCCAAGAAATGGACAAATGACAGGGTTATAACTTGATGGGAAGAAAAAAGTTCTCACAAGCAGCAAAGAAAAGGCTTTTGTTTATATTAAGGGTAGTTAAAATGTGGAGTTTATTACCCATAGAGACTTATGGCAAATAAAGAAAAAAAAAAAATATAAGAAAAAGGTTAGACATTTTCATAAAGAAAAGGTATACAGCGATATACCAAATATGTGAGCATAGGAAAGTATGTTGATCCGGGGAGAAATCCTGGAGTTGTGAAGGAATTTATTTACACCCTATTCGAGACAATTGAATAATGCATCACTTGCTGTTTGTTTGCCTTCCTTTGGATCAATATAAATACAAATATAGGCCACGTAATTTAAAAACTTAACATTTGTTGATTTCTACGGACATTGTCTTTTTCAAGCTAATCTATGCAACAATGTATTCAATCGAAGGTAAGCATGTCATGTCCTTAATTTTCCAAATTGTGCCATGTCATATGCCCATTACTTTAAATAAGCAGTGACTGGTGCCTTCCAGCTTAGCACTGCTTAGAATATATGGCTCACTAACTTACTCTATCAATGTATGGTCCAAGATGATCATGGAGTCGAGACAAGCATGGCTTGTTAGGGCAGCAACAAGTAAATGCAACACTGCTGAAATTCCAGACTTGAGAATAAATATAGTATTTTCCCTCCAATTTCCTTTTGTCATCCTGGTCACATACTTCATTGTGACATTCAATAGTACTAGATTTCAGAGAAATTTATAAACAGATATTTTATGGATCTTAAATCGTGACTTCCAAGTCAGCCATCAAAACTTTAAAAAGTTAATGTGTTCGTTAGTCGGCTATAAACTCCTAAACAACTATGTAACAAATGCAGTATACAATATGCGACTACATTGTAGGAGACCTTTTTAACCAACTACTTAATATCAGAAATTATGTAACGTGACTCGAGTGCTTTCACTATTGCAAGCAGATTATGTTACCAAGTAGGACTGGGCATTAATGCAGTACCCAAAATAGCTGGAAAGATTGACAGAAAAAAAAAAGGGGGGGGGGGGGTGTATTAGAATGCAAGATCTTTTTTGCACGACTTCTTTCAGATTTGTATCACAACAGCTGTTTGAATACATGAGGCCGCTTTAGGATCATATCTCCTCCCTCATTCATACCTGAAACTAAAAAATAACAAGACTTCACAGCCAATAAAAGCTATGACCCAGACTTCAACCCACAAAATACTGGGAGCTTGATTTAGAAAGAAAAAAAGAAAATTGCAGCCCACAGACTTTTCCAAATTGATAAAATACAAGTTTCCTTGTCCTGGTTGCAATTCTTAACTGATGCACCTTTCTAGCATATTACATTTGGTTGAGCAACCCTCTGCATTATTTGTTTTATTATTGGGGAAACCTTTAAAGAAACAAGGGTATAGGCCAAAATGTTTAAAGTCACACGAGCAATGATACAACCTGTTTTATATTCACACACGCGTGTGCACAAAACACATACATTCAGATTATGATATCTTTTATTGGACCGGCACAGAAATGGAGAGATGTTGTATTAAAGATTGTGAAGTCACACTGGTGATCTCTTGCCAAGTGCTTACCAATTTCTACAAAGGACCAATAAAGGATCTCCAAACTGGCCAATGCGCAGTAATAATGCAGTCATCAAAGAATCTTACCCTTGTATGCCTGGGCTGTATTTCCTCTTCATCCACGGGGTGCCAGTGGCATTTTGCTGCTCATGCTTACAATCGATCCTATGTCCTCCCCCATGATGCCCTTCAGCTAGCAAATAGTTCATGCCATAGGTGCTAGCCTTGTTTTCCCTTTTCCTGCGACTGGGGTGGTACTGGTGAAGGTGGTTACAGCAGCTGGACAGGTGATGGAGGAGGTGATGGAGGTCACCTGGTTGGGAAGGCTGTGGGTTTTGGATGGGGGCAGGGGAACCTGACCTGTTGCCGGTGCTGGGGGAGTTTGAATGCTGGCCATTCAAGTTGCTGAGATGTCCATTCTCCTGGAAGGGGAAGTAGCCGGGCTGTAGTGTTCCAGACGACGATGTGGTGAGAGAGCTGCCCTGAGGAGGTCCTACTCCTCCACCCCCAGGAGAGGAACATCTGAAGCTATCAGCACCAGACTCCATGGAGGACGAAGAACAAGACGAGGATACAGAGGGGTTTTTCTGAAGCCTCAGTGTGCGCACAACACTAGTGTTATCAAGCGATGGAGAGGAAGAGGCAGGGGGCAGGGCACAGCCAGCAACCACAGGAACAGCATCTTGTTCCCTGTCCCCAGAGGAAGACGAGGAGGAGGAGCAAGGGGTGCCAGGCCGAGAAGAGGAGCCAGTCTGTAGCTGGTTATACCTGTCCAAAGCCAGGGAGTTGAGGCACAGGTAGGGTGGGTAATGAGGGCCGCCAAACAAGTTGGGGCTACCACTGCCACCTGGTACCCCAGGTGGGGCAGAGACCAGCTTGGGCCGACGTGACCGCAGCCCCTGCGATGTATCCCAAATCTGCATCCAGAGGGCATTGGCAGGTCCTTTCTGCTCCGGTTGGATCCAAGCCACCCGTGGATCCATGCAACAAGATGAAGAGTGTGGGCACTTAGGAAGAGGGGCGACACTGGAGAAAAGGAAGGAGCAATAGGGAAATAGGAAAAAAATATATAAATTAATAGCAACAGATGGGAGGAGCAATTAAGGTATCTCAAGTTTAAGACTACAAGAGGAGGCCCGAGATTCATACTAACTGCAATATGAGACAGTGACAAAAAGAAAAAATTAAGTGACGTGACGAAAGGGGCCAGAGATGTAAAAATTAATAAGGAGGGTACACATTTAGACGGCAGGGCTTGCCGGGCAGAAGCAGAGATGAAAGTTCATGTTAGGTGAAGGGTTAAAGGCAGGGGGTTTATTGGGAGAATGGGCATATGCAGATGGGAGTGAGTACAAGCAGGCAGCCAAATACACAGATGTGCCTGGGGTAGGTAGGTGGAGGAGGACAAGGACCTGTAACTCCTTCCTGGAGAAAGAGCCAGGGGGGGGGGTGAAAGACCTCTGATAATCACCCTACAAAACGGATCCGGGCAGGGAAGGCAGAGCAGGGCACCCTCTGTTTCTCGTGGTGTCTCCTCTAGAGCAGGGAGCCCGTGGTGAGGCCGGAGAGGAGGCGGGGGCTGTGATAGCCGGGGCCGGGCTCCATCTGCAGGGAGGAGGTGGGGGGAGGGATTTACACACAGGAGCATGCATCCTAATTATACGGGTGTGTAACAAACTCACAATAAATGGGGACAATGATACATTGCACCGTGTATATTACAATATTGATCTATATAGCATATGAAAATGCAAGCGTGTAAATATATGTGTACACACCTCGTACATATACGACACAGATATAATACACACAGGCGTCTGTATGTATTTGTCTGCAGGGAGGAGAATGGCAGGAAAAGGCAATGAATGATTTATACATCGGGGAACAGAGGAAAGGAAACTTACAAGGATTGGGGGAGGATACGGTTATATAAATATGTGACAGAGATATAGATATATATACAAAGGTCACTGCAAGCCATGGAGCAGAAATAGGGAGATAAAAAAAATTGCACGTGTGTGCAAAGCAAGCGGCCCGGGACACGAACTACATGCAGACACTGCGCACCCGCTCACTTCAACAGTCACATGAAATATAGAGGTCCAAAGGTAAGGAGAGTGCGGAATAGAGCCCCCTGCCTGTATACCGCCCCCTCCCCCGCACACACCTGTAGCGCACACACGGTGCGTCTCCTCCCCGCACTGTGATGCTCATCTAGAACTTGGGGGGCTCCTGTGTATCTCCCCCCCTCCCCCCTACTTTTCAGCTCCGCGCGCCCCTCCCCACCCGTGCGCGCGCCTCTCACCCGCCGCCGCTCTCTGTGTCTCGCGGGCGCGGCAGCACTATCAGCAACAGCAGCTCCTTCTTTCCCTTCCCTGTGGTGACTTCCAGCACTGAGCGCGCGACTAGGGCCCAACAAGAGGGGGAGGGAGTGAGGGAGGAGAAAAAACGGACAGAAACCGAGCAGTGCGCACGCGCGGCACCTTTTAAACCCTCACAGCCTGCTCGCTGCCTAGGCAACGGCGAGCGTGCGTACTTGAGCCGGCACGCCACTCCCCTCCATTTCCCACCCATTCGCGCCCCGCGTGCTTCACACACCAGTTCATAATCATCATTTCATCTGCGCATGCGTGACCGCTGTTGGGACAGATTTCACAAGACTGGATAGGGACAGTGGTGGGCGGGGCTCTACCGGGACCACGCCCCCTTTGGTTGAGCGACGGCGGAGAGGGGAAAGAAAGGGCAGGCTGGTTTATAGGACCACAGTTGAATGTTTAATAGCTTGTGTAGCGCACTTTTCCCCACCCTATGGGAGATGTGGCGACGACTGAGTGTGTGGTGCATTACCTGTGGCTCACAGGAGGCCTGAACCTCTGCTGCTGGGAGCCCGGGGTGTACCTGATCTGTCTGGTGACAGCACCTCCACCTGTGTGGGATCCTAACTGTGTTGGATAACCCCATCACAGGACCAAATTGAAGAATGCACACAATGGTATAGATAACAGTTTATTACATGCAGATAATAATAGGAATAACAATGTAACACCCACACCAAATAGGGCAGTGGATATTCACAGTTGAGTGCAAATAGCCGCACGGCTATTCGCACTCAGTAGAAAATAAAATGGAAAAAAACAAACACCCCTGCCAGGAATCGAACCCTGGTCCACTCTGCTAATGGCCTGGAGCATAACCATTGAGCTATAAGACTTTCTGATGTTTTTCTAGTGAATAAAGGCATAAATTACTGTATTACTGCTGTGAAGCGCTATGTACATTAATGGCGCTATATAAATAAAGACATACAATACAATACAAAAACCTACTGACATTACAGTGTTCATAGCCGCACGGCTATTCGCACTCAGTAGGAAATAAAATGGAAAAAAAAGACAGAACACTCCCCTATTGACATTCTATACCTCCTGCATCTGTAATCAGCGCGGCTTTAGGCTGAGTCCCCAGTCAGCACTGTGACACGCGCCCGGCGGGGGGGGGGGGGGGGTGGCGCATGCACAGCGCTAGTCCGCGATCTGCGGTCTGAGGGGAGAGAGAAAGTTTGTGATGGGAGGGGGTGTGGCGGTAGGTTTGCGGGGGCGTGGCCATGACGTCCCGCGGCTGGTTCGCACTCATTGGCTGAACCGCCGGCGGGGGCGTGGCCACGCCTCCGTCACAAATGCCAATCTCAAACTCTCAAAGCCTGAGAGGGAGCGTGGCGTGCTGGCACACGGCCTCGGCCAGGGTTCCTGCTAGCCTGTGGAGGCGTGCTGAGGCTCAGGGAAAGCGGGTGCTTTCCCTGGTCTTAGACAGCGCGCTGTCCGGGGGTGCGTCGGGGGCGTGTCGGCGGGCCGGCCAGTGACGTCACGGAGCTGGTTCGCCCTCATTCGGCGAACCGCTCACGTGACCGGACCTGCGCGCCGGCAAGCGGGGAAATTTAAAATTTCCCGAAGACCTACGCTTCTGCAAGCGCACAGAAGCGTAGGCGAGCCCCTACTAAAGCCGCTCTCATTGCGGCTGTAGGGGCTCAGTGCCGAGCGGAAGCGCGCCTCCGCCTGCAAGCACTAAATATGGATGCGGCCTTATGCATAATGATGTATACCAATTATAAACTGGGTTACGATATATGTGCTGTACACCATTGATCTTAATCAGGGCCGCCAACAGCGGGGGAGAAAGGGTACTGGCGTCCCTGGCCCCGTGGGTCACGCGCGGCCGGGCGCCTGTTAATTAAAAAAAATAAGAAATCACTGCAAAAAAAATCGCGTTGTCTATCTGTAGTAGCGCCGGAAGTAGTCTGGGTTAAGATCCGGCACGCCGGCGTCAGAGGGAGCCCCATTTCGCGTGGGACCTGCATTGCGAGACAGGTGCTTCATGGCCGGTGTCAACTGCTCTGACCCCCCCCCCCCCCATCGGGCCAGCATCAGCCCCACCCCCGCAGCACACTGGTGCGCGTGTGAGCAGTGGCGTGACGCCTGCAGCGAGGCTGGCGGCAACTGCTGTGACCAGCCACCGGGCCCCCCGCTGCACCGCCACACCCCCCCTCTGCACCGCCACCCCTCCCCCCGCATGACAGGGCTGTCCCGTCAACGTCCCGCAGCCGCTAGACAACCCACGCATTTATTTATTTTAAACACCCCCAAAAATCAGACTTACCAACAGGGGGGGGGGGTGCGGCGTGAGGGTGCTTGTGGGTGGTGGCGGCGGTACTGGGGGTGGGGGAACAATGCTGCGGGTGGGGGGGGGCAGCAGTCCGGGGGTTTCCCGCGGCTGCGTGGGTTGTCTAGCGGCTGCGGGGGGGTGACGGGACAGCCCTGTCATGCGGGGGGAGGGGTGGCGGTGCAGCGGGGGGCCCGATGGCTGGTCACAGCAGTTGCCGCCAGCCCCGCTGCAGGGATCACGCCACTGCTCACGTGCGCATCAGTGTGCTGCGGGGGTGGGGCTGATGCTGACCCGATGGGGGGGGTCAGAGCAGTTGACACCGGCCATGAAGCACCTGTCTCGCGATGCAGGTCCCACGTGAAACAACAGGTTTAGTGCTTGCTGGCGGAGGCGCGCTTCCGCTCGGCACTGAGCCCCTACAGCCGCAATGAGAGCGGCTTTAGTAGGGGCTCGCCTACGCTTCTGCACGCTTGCGGAAGCGTAGGTCTTAGGGAAATTTTACATTTCCCCGTTTGCCGGCGCGCAGGTCCGGTCACGTGAGCGGTTCGCCGAATGAGGGCGAACCAGCTCCGTGACGTCACTGGCCCGCCCGCCGACACGCCCCCGACGCACCCCCGGACGGCGCGCTGTCTAATGCCAGGGAAAGCACCCGCTTTCCCTGAGCCTCAGCGCGCCTCTGCACGCTAGCAGGAACCCTGGCCGAGGCCTTATGTGTCTGGCCAGGGTGAGCATCGGGGCTTGAGACGCTTGCAGAGCAAGCAAAATTTGATTTGCCGCCTCCAAGCGCGTCACTTAAGCGGTTCACCTAATGAGGGCGAACCAGCTCAGTGCCGTTGTGGCCGCGCCCCCAGATGAGCATGCACCTAGCCACAAATTGCATGGCCGAGCAGGGCGCAGCGCTCGTGTGCCAGCACGCCACGCTCCCTCTCAGGCTTTGAGAGTTTGAGATTGGCATTTGTGACGGAGGCGTGGCCACGTCCCCGCCGGCGGTTCAGCCAATGAGGGCGAACCAGCCGCGGGACGTCATGGCCACGCCCCCGCAAACCTACCGCCACACCCTCTCCCATCACAAACTTTCTCTCTCCCCACAGACCGCAGATTGCGGACTAGCGCTGTGCATGCGCCACCCCTCCCCCCCCCCCCCCCCGCCGGGCGCGTGTCACAGTGCTGACTGGGGACTCAGCCTAAAGCCGCGCTGATTACAGATGCAGGGGGTATAGAATGTCAATAGGGGAGTGTTCTGTCTTTTTTTTTTTCCATTTTATTTCCTACTGAGTGCGAATAGCCGTGCGGCTATTTGCACTCAACTTAACTGAGTGCGAATAGCCGAGCTGCTATGAACACTGTAATGTCAGTAGGTTTCTATGCCTTTATTCACTATAGAAACATCAGAAAGTCTTATAGCTCAATGGTTATGCTCCAGGCCATTAGCAGAGTGGACCAGGGTTTGATTCCTGGCTGGGGTGTTTATTTTTTTCCATTTTATTTTCTACTGAGTGCGAATAGCCGTGCGGCTATTAGCACTCAACTTAACTGAGTGTGAATAGCCGAGCTGCTATGAACACTGTAATGTCAGTAGGTTTCTTTGCCTTTATTCACTAGAAAAGCATCATAAAGTCTTATAGCTCAGTGGTTATGCTCCAAGGCATTAGCATAGTGGACCAGGGTTCGATTCCTGGCTGGGATGTTTATTTATTTCCATTTTATTTTCTACTGAGTGCGAATAGCCGTGCGGCTATTTGCACTCAACTGTGAATAGCCGTGCGGCTATTTGCACTCAACTCTGAATATCCACTGCCACCAAATAGGCCACGTACGGCTGTAACCCCACAGTGCCTTCCAGCACAATGTCCACACCCTGATGGGATATCCCCCCAAATTACTGAGGTGCCCCTGGGCACCCAACCACCCTGGTGTCAACAAGAGTCAACCCACCCAATGTGTGCAACAGTGCTGCCCACAACTAAAGTGTGATTTGTTGGTTGCACTTATTATTTATTTAAAAAAATTACCAGGAAGTAATACATTGAGAGTTACCTTGATTTGGATAATTTTGATCAGACGAAAACATCTACAGAGTATCTGTCCCCGTCCAGATTATTTTCCTACGTAGGTAATGCGTGCACTGAGAAAAGATCACGCTGACACACGTTCAGAATGATAATGTCTGACTTTATTCCTACAGACCACGTTCATATATAGAGGCTGCATTGGGGGATTGTATGCAAAAGGAGCTCTCTCAGGTCTAAAGGTTGTGTGTAAATACACATGTCAGTATCTCATTGGTTCTTGTTGGGTCTTTTCCTTGTATGGTCTTGTTGTTGCAGTTTATGGTCCTGTTATTGCAGGTTTTTTGGACACATCAGCATTTGAGGGGAATTCCTCGGTGCCATCTTCCTTACTTGAAGGGAGGGGTAGCTGCGGTAGCCATTTTGAGTAAGGAATCATAGCAAAGTATTACAGATGAAGAAATAGGCATTTTATCCAATCCATCACAGTCCCCCCTAGATGTGTCCTAACTCATCTGTCCAGATGTGCCTGGGAACTCTTTTGTGCTGTATGTTAGACGAGTCATGGCTTGTCCATGACCCCCCTTGCCACAGACTTTGCACATAGAGGAAGTCAGATGCTGTCCCTATGGATTTATACTATTGTACTTAACTGGGAGGGACTGTAACGGAGTAAATGGACCATCTTCCGAGAGTGGAGTATTATTATCTGACTGCAGAAAAAGGTAGGAGTGCTATTGTCAACAGCTTTGGTCATGAATTTTTTAAAACATGGGAGAACACAGCAGACAATAATCACAAACAAAACAAAAATAATAACTATTGCGATGCCTATTTGGGCAAGAATCTTTTGCCATCCTGTCTTTCCTTGTTAGACCATTTTGTGGTCGGTATCCCCAATCTGTTCCCGTGTTCCATCCTACTGCTCCCCAGTAATCACATTCCTGTCCCCAGTAGGAATCCGTTACGCATATATAAGTGGACCTGAAACCGACATTGCTGTATCGATTATATTGCCAATGTGTTGAGGGGCAGCGGACTATATTACAATAATCAAAGGAGAAGGTAGCTACATGAGTATTGGATGAATTATACCAAACCGTGACTACCCCTTCATGTTTGGTGATAGCAACCTTTTGTGCCCCCCCCCTAGACCCAACAAGCAAAAGATATATAGCATCATTTTCCTTCTGAGGTGTCCTCGTTGGGAGCTGGAACCTTCTTGCAATGAGAGGCGTGTATCCAGGTGTTCTTGCCAGCTAGCTTGACTGATGTCGCTGTGGTCAACAGAACTTGGAAAGGACCATCATATCTGGGCTCTAGGGAGTGTTTCCTTACAAATTTCTTCACGAGCACCCAGTCTCCGGGCACGAGTCTATGAGTCCCGGTATCTAGATCTGGATCTGGAATAGAAGAAAACACTCGACCATGCATATTGGTTAGTTCTTGCGCTAGGGCAGTTACATATTTGGTCAAAACATCAGACTGCATCTGTAACTGCTGTGGGTAGTAACAACCAAGTTTGGGGGCAGTACCAAACAGTATCTCAAATGGTGATAGAGCATGTTCCCCTCGTGGGGTGTATCGAACACTGAACAAAGCAATGGGTAGACTATCTGGCCAGGGCATATTTGTTTCCTGGGCCATTTTCAACATTCTAGTTTTTAGTGTACCATTCATTCTTTCTACCTTTCCGCTACTCTGGGGATGGTATGGGGTGTAGAAAGCAAGGGTGGTCCCTAGCGCAGACCAAATTTCTTTAGCTAACGTAGCAGTGAAAGCGGGGCCTTGGTCGCTTTCTATTACTTCAGGTACCCCATATCTACAAACCACCTCTGTCAGGAGTTTTTTTGCTGTTGTTTTCGCAGTGAGATTGGTGACAGGATAGGCTTCTGGCCATCCTGAAAACATATCTACAATTACTAACGCATATTCAAAACGGCCCGACTTTGGCATCTGAATATGGTCAATCTGGATACGCTGGAAAGGGTATAAGGGCCTTGCAAGGTGTTTCTGCGGTGGTTTTTCCACACGTCCTGGGTTACACTTTGCACAAATTGTACATGATTTGCAGAAATTACTAGTCATTGGGGTAATTCCAGGCGCCACATAGTATTTGTCGATCAGTGCATTCATAAGAGTCTTTGAGAGATGTGCTGCTCCATGTGCCCATTGTACCACAGCATGATACAGTGCCCGTGGCAGACAAAGTTTCTTTTTGTACTCGTAAATTCCTTCTTGGGGTGATGCACCTCTTTTCTTCCAGCTTTCCTTTTCTTCCTTTGTTGCAGATTCTTGCAACTTCTTCAGATATTCTAGATTCACTGGGAGGTTCTGCATTAACGGAACCATCCTTGTCGTGTCCACTCGATCTTCAGCTTCTCATATCCCGCTGGCAGCTTGTTTTGCCGCGGCATCCGCCAGATGGTTTCCTCTGGCTTCTTCTGTGTTCTGTTTCCCATGGGCTTTACCTTCAGGATGGCCACATGGCTTGGAAGGAGTAGGGCGTCCATCAGAGCTTGTATGGCTGAGCTGTGTTTCACTGGTGTTCCTGCTGCTGTCAGAAATCCCCTGGTTTGCCAAATGACGCCAAAATCGTGTGCTACACCAAAGGCATATCTAGAGTCAGTGTAGATATTCGCCATTTGTCCTTCTGCCAGTCTACACGCTGCAGTGAGGGCTTGTAGTTCGGCTTCTTGTGCAGATGCTGTTGACGGTAGTGTGCTTGCCAGTAGGACCACAGAGTCTGTGGTGACCGCATAACCCGTATGGTAGGTGCCTTGTTGGTCAGCATATCGAGAACCATCCACAAACAGAATTAGATCTGGGTTCTGTATCGGCTTTTCACTCACCATGGGCAGATGAGCAGTTTCTAGCTTCATGAGTTCGAAGCAATCATGGGGTAGGTCGACTCCAGCTGTGCTTTGTTCTTGTTCGTGTCCCTGCACATCTCCCCCCTCGGGAAGTGGAAGAAGGGTGGAGGGGTTAAGCACTTGGCACCTTAGAAGGGTGACATTGTCTGGAATGAGAAGCGAGCATTGCAACCTGAGGTGTCTGGCAGCGGACAGATGTTTTGGCTGTGTCTGATCGAGAATAGCAGCAATGTCATGTGGTGCCAGGAGAATGATGTCATGCCCTAGGACGATATCCGAAGTTTTATCCCGCAGTGCTTGAGCAGCAAAGACAGCACGAAGACAGGACAGTCCACCACGAGCCACAGCATCGAGACGGCTGGAGTAATAACCAATAGGTCGACATCGGCCAGCGTGTGGCTGCGTTAACACTCCAGTTGCATGTCCATTTCGTTCTGATACGAAAAGCTTAAAGGGTAAATCATAGTCTGGGAGGCCCAAGGCAGGGGCAGAGGATATTACCTGTTTGAGAACAGTGAAATTCTTGGAAGCCTCTGGGGTCATCTGAAAGGGATTTGTTGTTAAGACATCGTACAATGGTTGCATCATTTACTGCTTGAGGATCTTGAACCATTCTATACTTATCTGGTTCACCCTTCGCGGTGCGTTTCTTTACAGGGAAAAGAGGGGTATTGCAGTTTATGGGGAAGCGGGGCCCCTTGTTTGAGCTGTACAACAATGGGTGGTACCCTTAGGTGCCCGTTATCCTCAGGGCCTGTGGACCATAATTTGGATGGGATCCTATCCATGACAGCGGGCGGTATACTGGCAGCTGAGGGTTTGTCCGCTAATGCCAAAAGTATTGGAAGGGAACAAAGGGCAGAGACATCTGACTCCCAGAGCGGGGAGGTTACATCAATGGTGCCGTCCTCGGAAAATATTATGGAGGCCTGTAACCTGGACAAAACATCAGCGCCAAGCAGATTAAGCGGGCAGGTAGCGGAAACTACAAATCGTGCAAATAGTTCAGGGTAGGGACCTATCTGCAGGGGTCGTGTTAATGGGCTAGAGCGCGGTGTGCCATCTACCCCCACACATAAAACATCAATATCAGACAAATAGGAAGGGTCAGGTATGTCTGCAGCTCTAATTACGCTCCTGGCTGCACCTGTGTCTACCAGGAAGGGGGTGAGGTGACATACATTATTGGGGTGCCTTCTACCTGCTTGGGCGTCTGCCCATATAACCTTGGGCAGCGGTCGGGTACTGGGGGGTGTCTGGGGTTAGTATTCCAGGTCATGTTTGCCTCCTGTGCAACGGCCTGTGACTCATTATCTGAGTCAAAACTACCAGGCGTACTATAGTGGACACTGTTGCTGGGTCTGTATGCTATTGTTGTGTCAGGGTAGACTTGAATCCCTACCGCTGGGGCAGTGATTGTTTGGGGTGAAAGGGCTGGCATCAGGGGCATTAGGGGCACAGTCGGGGTGTAATAGGAACCATCCGCCTGCATCACAGGATATAGTTGTGCTACATAAACAGTCAAAATTGGTTTGTCATTCGTGGGCGGGGTAGTGGGTTGTATAGGTGGGGGTGCTGCTGGAGCTGGGAGCGAAGGTAACAAAGGAGTGAGTATAGATAAATCAGTCACACCACAATTAAAACAATCTTCCCTCCCTTTTCTATCTCCTGCTCGGTCCATTTTTCTCTGGACAGCCTTGGTAACATTAAACCAGGCTTCTGCTATCTTCAGCAGGTTGTTATCATTCAAAATTCCTCTCTTTTCTTTCAATATTTTTCGCCACTCTTCTGGCTATAACCTGCCTTTTGCTGCAGTAATGCCACATACTTTAAACAGCCTACTTGCTTTGTTTTTCACTTGTTATTATATTAACTTCTGTCCTGGCAATAATAAAATAAATGCAGCGGGACCCTTCTGTCCCTCAACAGAATTATTTTGACTCATATTAACGTAAGGTATGTTTCCCTGTGGGATTCAAAAACACACAAGACGGTGCTCACTGAGCTTCTCACTCCCACAGAAAAAGACCCCTCTTTCTAGTTGCCATTAGAACAGAAGGAAAAAGAATATTTTCTGGTTTTAAAAGACCCATTCGTGTGGCCAGTACGAACAAACCCTTTAAAAAAAATGTTACCAGGGCTACTCCCATTCTTTTCCGTTCTGTTCTCTCTCTTTCCGCCAATAGGTGGCAGGCTAAGACTCCTTTCTCTGTCTTACTTGCATGTGCTCAAATGTTAAAACTGCACTTTTTTTTTTCCAAGCTACACTGCAATTACTAGCAAAAATGCCCTGCTTTTTTTTTTTTTTTCTTCTTCTTTCCCTTCACTTATAATACTTTCTTTCCCTTCCAAATAATATACACAGTATCTAATTGTATCCCAATTTCTGCATATAAACCTTTCATAAAAATAACCCTCAATACCAACTTCCTCAACTATTGGCAAATTCACTTGCTATTTCTTTCCTATTCACTTTCTTTTTTCTACTGCAAAGCGTACCTTAACGCGGAAAAAACAGGAGTTCGGGCAGTTTAACGTCTAGGGGTTATCGCCCAAGCACCTATGGGCTATCTCTTCTACTCCCCACCCGTCCTCATGAATTCTCAACACTAATACACAAACACATTTTGAACATAACATACAACTTGAATACGAGAGAGAGGGAAAGGTTGTTCAGGGATCAATCGGCATGATTCCGCGCTGTTACCAACCGTAACGCGCAACTTTAACACTCCTTCCCTCCGCAACGCGCCAACCACGCAGTCACTACCGGGATTACCGTGTTTCCTCTCTGAACCGACTATACCTTACTCCCCCTTTACCCCTCCTTCCACCAAGTTTGCAACGTACAATGACAAGACTCCTAGTCAGCCGGCAAAAATCCCACTCCACTTCGGGCTCCCACTTGCGGCACTGACTAACATATACAACATGTAAACATATACCGGGTGACAGATAGTCTAGGTAACAGGTTTGAGTTTAAAACGGGCTCTGGGCAAGATATCTACCTGTCTTTAGATGACCTTCGGAGAGCCGTATGAGACACAGAAATAGACCAACAGCGGAGACAGTGCGTATAGGTAGATAATAAATGTTATCTTACCGTACTCCAGAGGTGATCAGTCTCCTGCCGCGTCCGCACTTGGTCCACCCCGGTCCCTCTGGGTCCCTTCTGTATCCTGCTCCTGTGTTTACTTTGGATTTTCCTGGCTTTGACCCCTGCTCGTCCTGGACTACCCTGCTCTCTGTACCCCTTGAACCTTGCTACAAACTCTACCTTGCTGACCTCTGGAATCCTTAGACCTGGCTTTGTACCCTGACGACTCTACTCTCTGGACCCCTGGACATTGGCACACGGACACGACCATTCTTATGCTTACACCAACAGATGTTGCAAGTATCGTTAACCACTCTCTCTACAGGCCCAGCAACGCTATACCACACTCCGGGCTTGCTCCCACTGCTGTGGGTGTGTGGTGTAATACCGTTCCCACCTCAGTACTGGGGTCTTGCCAGGTCTGCGGGCATACAGGCATGACAAGGAGCTTGTTCAGGTAGATGGGTAGCTTGCCCAGAAAGTATTTGAAGGCAAGACAGTAAAGATGAACTTTGCGCCTAGGCTCAAGTGATGACCAACCTAGTTCTTTGAGCATTTCACGGTGGTGTGTGTTGTAGTTGCATTGGAGAACAAAGCGGCATATTGAATTGTAGAGGGTGTCAAGTTTGCCAAGGTGGGTTTGGGGTGCCGAGCCATATACTATGTTTCCATAATTGACATTAGCATCTGCTGTGCGATACGCTTTCTGACCAGCAGACTTAGGGAGGATTTGTTCCTGTAAAGTACACCTAGTTTGGCATAGGTTTTGGATGTCAGGGTATCACTGTGCATCCCGAATGTTAAGTGGGAGTGGGAGTCAAACCATATGCCCAGGTATTTAAAACTGGTAACAGGAGATGTGGTGATACTGTACCTGCCGGGTGCTCCAGTCCCCGGTAGCGCTGACTGAAGACAAGAGGGGCCGTCCGGTCCCACGCTGTCATCGTCAGCAATGAGTCCACCTCCACATGGGGTGCTATCCAGCTGGAGGGTCCCACCTTAACAGTCTCTGTAACCGTTGGTGGTCTGGTCCCAGACCAAAGGCTGCGTCTGCTGCGCGGCATCCTTTGCTGTGTCCCTGACACTAAACAGATAAAGGGGTAGTGTCCCTGTCTAAGGGCCTGTCCCTGTAGCAGCCACAAACTGACAAAGGAGTCGGGGCCTAGCTGGGGCCTATGGGGATCTCTGGCCTAGTGCAGGGGCAACAGACACCCTGCACACACACCCTACCCTCTCCTTGTCCTAGCTCCGACTGACGTGGTCTCCTCAGCATGCCAAATGTATCCACTAAGTTGCAGGGGAATCTGGCCGCGCAATTTGCTGCTGCAGCCTATGTGTCTAGCAGCCCCAGGGGCTGCTGGGGGTTGTAGTTCCCCTGCAGAGTACTGCTGTGTAATTTCCACCCTGTCTCTGGCTACTGCGCATGCGCGCATATCTCTAATGGCCGCTGCACCTCGTAGGTCCATTGCGCATGCGCAACTGCACTGCGCATGCGCACCCACTCTGAAAATGGCGGCGCCCTGCAAAGGGAGTCGCCGGGAGCCTCCGGTGACTCAGTCGCCTCCCGGAATGCCATGCACTCCCTGCACCTCCCCGGCACCCACCGGATGCACCCGCTACCCTCCCCTCACTATGTGGAGCTAAGCAGGGGACAAAGGGGACCCAGGGGGAACCTGGCCACACTTGAAATAGGGATTTATGCTTTATTGTGAGAAATAAAAGGTAATTATAATATAAAGGCTTTTTGCTCTGGGGATTAGTTCAGGCTGCAAAGTCAATAGACTTTTTGAGTCTACTTACAGACATTAGTCTGCCTACAGATCCCATCACTGATCTCACCATAATCTACTCAGACTTTACTATCTTCTGACTATATGACTGACATGTTATTCAATGATATGTAATGCAAGCAATTGATCTTTACATATGCAGCTCTACTTTATATGGGTTACTTATGAGTAGTACATACATAGCGTTATGTTACTCCACACGCAGTGAGATTGCTTTTCTGTTGTGATTACAGTACCTTTGTTATGTTATCTGCTTCATGAAAGCTACATTTGTACACAGGGGCATTTACCTGTTGATACCTACTTGACCGACCGGTCGTGATTACACAGGGAGCTTATGCTCCATCTGTCATCTATTCTCCCTGTTTCTGCTATTATCCTCTTGTTTTTGCATAGCTATCACCTTTGTTCAGAGAATATTTTTGGGGTCCTGTGTGTTTGTTTTTAGCGAGTGTAGCACTGTCGTCGCCCCCCCCCCCCCTCAGGGAGATCTATATGCTGCTACATGATCTGTGGTGCTTTATCTGTTGGTTCAGGAGACTGGGAGCGATCTGCATTACATTGAGACCAGGACAGGCTTTTGATCTTCTCCTGAGTTGCTACTGTGCGCCTCCAGCTGTGATGGGCTCCATGGTGTATGGATGTCAGCCCCCACCTCTGCATTCTTTATCCCTCCTGCCCAATGACTGATACTCGGACAGGAAGGGAGTGAACAAGGGCTTTTATTGAGTAGCAGCCACTGCATCAGCTTTATATACAGCGGTGCCTCTCAAGGTTCCAGCCCTATATGGATGGTGCTACCGCGATAGTATGGGGTGTTGAGTCAGATGGTCCCCCAGGCCTACGTCTGAGGGTGGGCCCGCTCATCCTCGCAATGGGAGAGACTCACAGCCCATCTGCTTACTCCGAACTCCAAAGCAGGACTGAATAAGTTTTGGCGCTACCTCTTCCTCAGGAGGCAGGGGCGGGCCCATGGACTGTACCTATCCCTGATAGGCTACACACAGGCCATGAGTCATCATCGCACTCCTGTCCATCAAAGGAGGAGCACATGGGGGGCAAGAGCCCACAAATTTAACCTGTTACTGCCCTGAACTTATTAGAGACTTACATACAGGTATACTATGGGGAAAGAGAGGTACTATGGGATATATGATAAACAAAATATATCGTGCGCAACTAATAAACCTCTAATATAATCAGTGATACAATGTGTATTAACATATACCCTTCTAATTTTTACTCAACTGGTAAAACCACAAAAAAACCACAGTGAGAAAAAATAAAAAATTATTTACATAACCGTGTAATGTGATGTAGAAAGCGTCTGCTGCTATTAAACAGGGGGTGGCTCGGCACCCCCCAAACACTGAAGATATGGAGACAAAAAAACAGCGCACAACGCAAATAGTGAAGTATGAAAGTAACAAGTGTATATTAAAATAGGGGATAAATATTCTGCGTACATCAAGGTATTAGGACATAAACATTGAGGGCCTTATTCAGAAAGCCTCGATAAGGCCCTTATCGAGCACTTATCGACCAAAATGGCTACTGGTATTCAGATAGCCTCGATAAGTGCTCGATAACGTGTAGCAAGGGAGAAAAACGGAGCACTAGGTCCACGCTGATATTTCCAGAAAAAATGCAAGGATGCGTTCCCAAAATAAAGGCTTATTTAATGGATCAAGAACAAAAAAAGATACACACCAACGCGTTTCGGACTATTACAAGTCCTTTATCAAGGACACATGCATGTACAGCAACTTCATTACCTTAGCGGCTAACCGCTAAGGCAATGAAGGGGTTAAACACCCGTGCCAGGCATACAGTAAGAAACATACAGTACAATGCAATACTGTGGCTATCGGGAGTGGGTGAAGGGGGAATTTGGCCCTTAGTGGCTGTTTAGGCATTGCGGGGGGGCTGCGGGGGGAGTTAACCCCATCATTACCTTAGCGGTTAATACCGCTAAGGTAATAAAGGGGTTAACCCAACCGCTACCCCCCCCCCCCGCAAGGTCTAAACACCCATCCTTAGGGCTAATACCCCCTTCACTCACCTGTGAGGCCTAAGCACCCACCCCAGACTGACTATACCCACCCTATACCCATTGAGTAGTATAGTGGTACATCATACCCATATAATAATAATATGGGCATGATAAGCCTCTATAGCACTCAATGGGCACCCTAATAAAAATACAGTAATACACAAGACACACAGTAATAAAACCTAACTATACTCCCAAAAAACACACTTCACTAAATAAAATCAGTAGCCAGCTAATCCAATCAATAGAAGCAATTACAACATCAACAATGAATTAATTAAACCATTACCCAATCAAACCAATTAATCCCTAAAGCAACTCAAAATGAATAGTAACACTAACCAATGTAAACAATGAATTAATCCTACATTTATTAATGTAACCATTAAAAGACAAATAAATACATTAAAACAATCTCAGAAGTATCCATAAAACACATTAGCTAACATAATATAACGTTAAGTACAAGCGAACACCAATCGCAAACCTTTTCTTACATTAACCATAAACAAACAATCACATCCAAATCAATAACTGCAATAACAAGCGAGAAATGCCCCCCAAATATTGGCATAATAATGTATTAATCTGTACCCTAAAGAGGTACCGATTAATATATTATCAGTCAATGTGCATGACACAGAAAATAAAAAAACACATCCAAAGAATAAACCTGTAAAAAGAGACATTTACAAACATTGAATATGTTACTTACCATTAGAAGCGGTGGCCCTCCGACTCCCGGGGTAACAGGAAGCTCACGTACATTGAAGGCCTCCAACAGCATCCGAGGCCATCCGCCATCAGGATCCGGCTCAGGTACCCCAATCTTCTTTTTTCTTTCTTTACTCACCGTCTTCTATCGTCATCTGTAACCAATTCTTGTTCTTCTTCATCTTCTTTCTTCATCTGTCAATCCATAAAACCCCATGTTAAATCCCAGCCGATGCTGTTTCGTCGGCTTCTTGGGCTCAAATGAGGCATCACGGCCTTAAATATGGCTTGTGACGTCACATTTACCCTCACAATGGTTAACAGCCACCTGATTGGCTGTTAAAACCATGTGCTAACTTAATTTTTTTGCACACATAGGATAGAGTAGC
Source organism: Ascaphus truei (assembly GCF_040206685.1). NCBI lineage: Eukaryota > Metazoa > Chordata > Amphibia > Anura > Ascaphidae > Ascaphus > Ascaphus truei. Next base: position 256,550,887 of record NC_134484.1, read on the forward strand.
AATACAACACTTGGACCAATTATATCCTACATGTTTCGTAGTCACAACTACTTCATCGGATGATGATTCCCTGATTGGTCCAAGTGTTTTATTGCTACTCTATCCTATGTGTGCAATTTGGGCACTTTAGAGACTTTTTTCCGCTTTTGCTGTGTACTTTTGAAATCGCCACTGTGACGTCACTTCGCAGCCAGTTCACCCCTGCTTGTGGCTGCACTAAACGGAGAGCTCTGCGAACCACCCAGGTCCTCACTGATCAATCCGGGGACCCTCCCAGTGCGTCTGCAGGCTGCAGATTGCTCGATCCGTCTGGAGCCCAGCTGACCAGAGGGGAGTTTCCCACAGAGACGGTGACCGAATGCAGAGGTGTTCTTAGGAAGGAAAAGCATCGCAGCTGCTGTCCCAGACGCCTGCCAAGGGAAACATACTCCTGTATGAGCGGCCGCCGAGTGGTAACTTGTGTGTTTAACACACTCAATGTTTATGTCCTAATACCTTGATGTACGCAGAATATTTATCCCCTATTTTAATATACACTTGTTACTTTCATACTTCACTATTTGCGTTGTGCGCTGTTTTTTTGTCTCACTATGGGATTTTCCATGTTACACTCTCCCCTGGGTGAAATTTCCAACGACCCCACTTGGGACCAATTTAGGCACCATCGGTCAGTTCTGTTACCCTGAAACATAGTACAGGCACATTAGATGATAAATCATACAATCACAGTTGGTTAACAACGAGAATCCTACTTATAATACTTAGGATCAGGTTTCCTTATAGCCTGTCCTTGAAAATCTTTGACCCACACATAGTAAACACTAGGTCCAACAATGGTCAATTATAGAGCCGTTAATTAACACAAACCTAGTTTGTTTCATTTCAGGGGCATATCCCTGAAATAAAGGATCCCACCATTGAAAGAGATCCTTAACCAAAGGTTTGGGTCCAGCTATAATGCTCACATCCATAGATGCAGACTGCTCTGATACTGCAAAAGTAGTGGATACTTGAGACTGGGACCTAGATGATTCCCTAAAGGAATGGAACGAACCCCTATTCTCTGGCCTTGGTATGCGGCTGGACGCAGGTATGCCTGGCTTAGATTCTCCTGAACTATACCCCCCCCCCCCAAAGGATCAATCCCTGATATCAGGAGACAACCCTAGGGGCACTTCTGTAACAGACGTGCTCGCCACAAACCGGGACCGGACCATGGTGCTGAGTTGGGGATGCATATACACCGACCTTAGGCCATGGAGTCAGGTCCGGAGTGCGGATTCCATGGTCAAACGTAGCCGGGTCAGGATCGGAGAAGGTGGGGTAATCCCTAGAAAAGCCAGGGTCAGGTTTGGAGAAGGCAGGGTTAACGATATCCAGGCTGGGGTTTTGCAACAGGAAGGCAGGTGCGTAGTGCTTCAGCGGGGAAGCTGCAGTGCAGGAATGGCCCCTGCGCGAGAAGCGGGAGCGGCCCATGATGAAGGCCTCTGCAAGGGGAATATGCAGACCGGCCTAAGAAACACCGATGCAGGCTTCTGCATGAGGAATCTGCAGACAGGCAACAGGAAACAACGATGCAGGCCTCTGCAAGGAGAATGTGCAGACAGGCCACTGGAACATGGAAGCTTTGCACTGGGGATCCAGCACTTCAGCACAGGAACAGATTGGCCCGTAGGTAGGCCAAGAAATGAAGGCCTTTGCAAGGAGGATATGCAGCCAGGCCACAGGAAACAGGAATGGCTAAGGCAGGGTAGCTTGTGGCAAACACAGTTACATCCAAGTAGCACTTGGTTTATGCTCAGCAACTTCCTGGAGGGAAGTGCTGACTCTAAATAGTATGGCTAGTGAATAGGGGCAGAGCTACACAGGAGGCATGCAGACTCAGGTTTTGTCAGGAAGCCAGCCAGAACTTTCACATAAATAAATAGTAACACATACAGTACACATGTTTTATTACCAATACATATACTTACCTTAGCGCCACTGTTGCCAAGGCAATGCTCGCCTATTTAAACGTTCGGCTACCGTAGAGGCGGGGCCACCTTGAGAAAGCGTCAGTGCGACGCAAAATGGCCGTCGGTGGTGGGCGCTCCTCTGTGACGTCAGCACATGTCAGTGCGGTGGCGTCTAGTGTAGCCCCGAGGCAGCCTTCACTGGGCTGAGCTATATCTAGGCTTGCTGCTATATGAGATATACTTTTCTCCACCCGGCTAGCTAATGTTCTGTGGTGTTCATGAATACACCACACCGGGTGGAATCTCTGTAGATACAATCCGATTGATGCAGTGTTCACAACGCATCCTGGTCTCATCCACTCAGGTACTATCTATCTTGGTACTTTTACATGTTTGAGTGTATTGGAGACCAGTACCGCTGCACCTACACTGCACAAATGTACAGTATATACCCAGCGACCTGTATAGATCTCCATTACATTAAATGTGGAATAGTATATATATTCAGGTCAACTGATAAGACTGATTGGCTGATACCCTCTGAACTGTGTCCATTTTCCTGAGCAATCTAGGTGGTACTACTAATATATACATACCCTATACATAGGTCACTGCTACCAACTGGTTTTTGGGTATCTTTTTAAACACCTGCTGATACATTAGCAATATACCCAGATACCTACTTACCTTTACTGTACTATTGGTGCTGTTTCCACGGAGGATCCTGAGAAGCAGCTTACAGTTTATCTTGTATTATACCTTTGTTTCACTGCTTCCACATAGGCTTAGGCAATCTATGGCACTAATTAGACACTGCTAGTGTGCCTTGTGGGAGACCTTGTGTATACTTAAACCCAATAGGGTGTCTAAGGCTCCATTTTTGAAGCCTTTTTTTCCCTAGCTACACAGTAGCTTTATTGTTCATTTTTATTACCCTGCGTCGCCTTTAAGGACCTTTTTTTTTTCATTTATTTTGTTTACCCCTAAGATTTGAGTACTATTTCTAGGTATACCAACCTCTGGAAATATTTAGTATGTGAGTTTGAGATACTGTGCACTGATCACTCACTACTAACTTCACTGTGTACTCTCTTAGAGTAACAATTCAATCAGCTGCGGTTACATATACAGGTGTCTGTCCGGTACATCATTGACAGACACGATACTGGTTCCAACATACATACCACACTGAGGCACAAGCTATCCATCTATTTTTGCATGTGCCAGTCATTATAAGGTTCCTCGAATCCATATTGCAACCAGTCTGGTACGCTGGACTGGGAGGTATTTAGTTTAATACTCTTTTTAATAGTGTCGTGTGTCTATCCCTTCATTCATTTCACCCTTATATATTAATAAAGGTTATTTTATTCATTCACGTTCATTACCACACGAGTGCTTGTTTAAAAGGGGTCCTTTTCTTGCCTAGGCAAGTGTAGTTTTTGTTATCATATTATCATCTGCTGCATTAATTGCGGACCATATTAAATAAGCGTACATTATGTCGGGCTTTTTGCACAAGGACTGCTGCGGTGTACTCATTGCAGGACAGGAGAAATCTAGTACAGTTATGTAAAAAAGACACTGTGCATTTAGTTTTTATTATGAAATGCCTAAATTGATACAGTATTGTAACTTCTTCAGTATCAAGGTCAATTCACAATGGACCACTGTGTTTTTTTTAAACACCTGCAAGTAGATACATTACTGTTGCACATTAGAATTCATTACAATTCATGAATATCTGCCACCTGGCGGATACGCGAAGAATTGCCCCCAATTAAATCTGATTTATTGCATATGGCAGATGGCATTGTACAGTATCTTTGCCCAAGTATGCCAAAAAGTTCACACGTGTTTCAATATACTGTAAGATACAATTTAGAAATGTCTCGCTTTAAGCACGGCCTTTCTTTGTTTAACATGACTTTGTGCTTTTCATCAAAAGTAGCAGGTTCACAATTTACTCAAAACACTATGCATTAAGCACATTTGTCTCAGTTCATTTTGAACATGGCACATCAATGTGAAACGAGACCTGCCTACAGCTATGTATTTTTTTAATATATTATGCCATTCAAGACAGTAAAGATAAGAGGGTAACTCTCTCTGAGATAGATCAGTTCATCGCTACGAAGCTCCCATTCTACAACTACAAAAAGTCTAGAAGAATTCTATTCGACAAACTTACGCATTAATGATTGCTTTACTAGAATAGCGTGCACAGGCATGAGGGGCGGGTAGTGGGCACTACACCCGTAATGGATGGGTATATTCAATTATGGCAACTTTCAAAGGAGAAAGAGATTGAAAAGACCTTTCCAAACCAATGTCATCCAAGCACCTGTCCCCACCCGAGTAGCTGCCCACACTCGAGTATGTGCCCCAGTCCCAGTACGGACTGACCAACTCTGAAAACGAGATTAACCTCCACTCCAACTACATGATCGACCCGAACAACTGCACACCCCTTTAATCGAATCATACAACTCTACAATTGTCACCACCCAATTATTATTTTTACGTTTCATAGACCTCTCATTCCCACATACTGCTGCGGCCGAGTTTATGTGAGCATTTGCCCGGTCTCGGCCACAGCAGTAACCAGGCGCGCGCCGGGATGTGCCTGGCGCGCGCCGAAGCCGCGGAGGAGCGCCCTCCGATCGGGGCTTTCTCCCTCCGCTCGCCGGGTCCGCCGGGTCCCCCGGAACCCCCTGCCGCCGTCCCCCACATCGCGGGACACCAGGGCTCCCTCGGGGAGCCCTGGACGCGCGTGCAGGGGGCGCAGGCACCCGATGACGCGTGACCGCGCGTCGATGACGCGCGGCATGCCGAGGGAGTGCGGCTAGCATGCCGGGGTATCCCCCGGCTTGCGGAGCTAGCTGCACTCAAATAAAATGTGCCGCCTCTGTATGCTTTCTATAGAACATGCATGCATCCAAATTGAAAGACATCCATATGCGTTCCTTAGAACATGCATGTGCCTAAATTCAAAGACATGCATGGGCATATACAGAAGCGAGCACAGTGTACATTAAGCATTTATTTATTCTTCATTATTAATAAGTAACAATCTCACACTTATTTTACAGAATGAAACTGTACAAGAGACAGCCAAAAGATGTTGATTAAGTCATTATTATTTTTTCTCTCTAAAATCTAATTTATACTAATAACATTTTCAACTTTTTCTACTAACTTCTTTTTTTACTTGCACATAATACTCAAGTATCGGCAAAGTGACTCAATGTAATATTTCCAATTTTTTTTAGCACATGGAGACATTATTATACTTTTATACTATGAGAGTTTCACTTATAATAGACAATGGCAAACCATCTCTAACATTGTTAACAAACATTGGCATGTTCTCTTAGAGGACACGGATCTACGGGGAGTCTTGAAACCCAGACTAACTATGGTCAGCAGAAGATCTATTAACATCAGGGATCTTCTAGTCCATAGCCATCTTGAACCCATCACTTCGAGCACTTGGCTAGATAAAAGATCCCCGGGTAACTATAAGTGTAAGGGGTGCCGTGCATGTCAGTATGCTCAGGTCACCAAAACTTTTGGTAATTGGGATGACAGTAAAACCTTTCAAATACGGAATTTTGTGAATTGCAGAACTACTGGGGTGATCTACCAAGCTGTGTGCACATGCGGCAAGAAATATGTGGGGAGAACGAGTCGGCAGTTGAGACGTAGGGTCTTAGAACACATAGGGACCATACGCAATAAAACTGACACCCCACTTGCCAAACACGTTAACACTGCACATGGAGGTGACATTTCCAACTTACGTTTTAAGGGCATATACCAACTCCCAGAAACAATCAGAAGGGGTGATTGGGACAGAGAACTCCTCAAAAAAGAGGCGAAGTGGATTTATACCCTAGGAACGCTGTATCCACAGGGTCTAAATGAGGGATTTATGTTTGCCCCATTTATTGGTTAGAATATTTTTTATACCTTATGCCACTTTTGACATCATGATAAGACCACATGTACTCATATTGCCGGGATTTGATATCCATGGGGTGTAAGTGTGATATTCACTTTGGCTCCAGCATTTGGGCTGTAACACCCCTTATACACCATAGCCTACACTGTATCCACTCCATATTCCAGCAGTATGTACTGGCACATTTAACAGCTAGGTGCTATCTCTCCGCTCCCTATCACCATTAGCCTCTTGGATGGCATATGTTTATAGATTTATTGATATATTTGTAAACATATTAACCCCTGATGGTATATACCTCCATTCTACCATTTAGTGTTTATTGCATATAATCACTCGCTTATCCGTCTCGGCAACCTTTCATTAACTGCCCTATTGTTGTGAATTTACTCAGGTTTTGTCAGGAAGCCAGCCAGAACTTTCACATAAATAAATAGTAACACATACACATGTTTTTATTACCAATACATATACTTACCTTAGCGCCACTGTTGCCAAGGCAACGCTCGCCTATTTAAACGTTCGGCTACCGTAGAGGCGGGGCCACCTTGAGAAAGCGTCAGTGCGACGCAAAACGGCCGTCGGTGGTGGGCGCTCCTCTGTGACGTCAGCACATGTCAGTGCGGTGGCGTCTAGCATAGCCCCGAGGCAGCCTTCCGTGGGCTGAGCTATATCTAGGCTTGCTGCTATATGAGATATACTTCTCTCCACCCGGCTAGCTAATGCTCTGTGGTGTTCATGAATACACCACGCCGGGTGGAATCTCTGTAGATACAATCCGATTGATGCAGTGTTCACAACGCATCCTGGTCTCATCCACTCAGGTACTATCTATCTTGGTACTTTTACATGTTTGAGTGTATTGGAGACCAGTACCGCTGCACCTACACTGCACAAATGTACAGTATATACCCAGCGACCTGTATAGATCTCCATTACATTAAATGTGGAATAGTATGTATATTCAGGTCAACTGATAAGTCTGATTGCCTGATACCCTCTGAACTGTGTCCATTTTCCTGAGCAATCTAGGTGGTACTACTAATATATACATACCCTATACATAGGTCACTGCTATCAACTGGTTTTTGGGTATCTTTTTAAACACCTGCTGATACATTAGCAATATACCCAGACACCTACTTACCTTTACTGTACTATTGGTGCTGTTTCCACGGAGGATCCTGAGAAGTAGCTTACAGTTTATCTTGTATTATACCTTTGTTTCACTGCTTCCACATAGGCTTAGGCAATCTATGGCTCTAATTAGACACTGCTAGTGTGCCTTGTGGGAGACCTTGTGTATACTTAAACCCAATAGGGTGTCTAAGGCTCCCATTTTTGAAGCCTTTTTTCCCTAGCTACACAGTAGCTTTATTGTTCATTTTTATTACCCTGCGTCGCCTTTAAGGACCTTTTTTATTTCATTTATTTTGTTTACCCCTAAGATTTGAGTACTATTTCTAGGTATACCAACCTCTGGAAATATTTAGTATGTGAGTTTGAGATACTGTGCACTGATCACTCACTACTAACTTCACTGTGTACTCTCTTAGAGTAACAATTCAATCAGCTGCGGTTACATATACAGGTGTCTGTCCGGTACATCATTGACAGACACGATACTGGTTCCAACATACATACCACACTGAGGCACAAGCTATCCATCTATTTTTGCATGTGCCAGTCATTATAAGGTTCCTCGAATCCATATTGCAACCAGTCTGGTACGCTGGACTGGGAGGTATTTAGTTTAATACTCTTTTTAATAGTGTCGTGTGTCTATCCCTTCATTCATTTCACCCTTATATATTAATAAAGGTTATTTTATTCATTCACGTTCATTACCACACGAGTGCTTGTTTAAAAGGGGTCCTTTTCTTGCCTAGGCAAGTGTAGTTTTTGTTATCAGATTTCCTTACCCCTGGCACCGTCTCTTAGACAGTAGCTTGAGCTTACCTCCCCACTCCCCCCCGTCCCCATTAATTGAGATGATAATATGGCCACAATTGGTCAAATTTATCAATATTTTATCGAAAATTATGACTTTTACAAATTTTCACCAGATGCACTTGTGTGGAAGTATGAAATACGGAAAAAGTTATGTATCGATCAGTGTTTTTTTCGTATTGCTCCTGCACCCTGAGTTAGAGGAGGGTATTGGTGTGTTGCGCCAGATTTTTCCAGTATCTTTGATCATGGAGACTTCAAAAGGCGAAAGGTCATGGTAAAATCAACTAAGATTCGTCAGTCCCAGGCCAGCAATGGAACGGCGCCAGTGCCAGCACCGGCTTACAATAACGGTCCAACCGTCAGTGAAAGCCTGGTGACCTGCAACCCTTGCTATCTGTCCCCGCCTGGATACCTGCAGCCTGAGCAAGATTTCACGTACAGATACCAGCAAGCTTGCATGTACCAAAAAGATTTCCAGCTTCAGCTCTCAACTACAGGTGTAGCAGGCCCGTTGTCACCTGTCAACTACGTGTATAATCAAGAATACGGGACTGGTGGCAGTGGCTCGGCGCCAACCGATTGGCAAAGTCTATGGTGAGGGTACAGTACAGCTGCCGTATTTTATTCTTTTTTTTAAATATCAATACATTATGCACACAGTCAAGCGATTAGTTACTGCAGATCGGTCCGTTCTCCTGTAATCAATGGCTGTGCTTATGGTTATTTACTACTCTTATTTTAGTCACCATTCGAGAAAATGTAGTCCTGCAATATCATTGGCTGAGCAGCTTCTACATTAGATACTGAACAATTGGTGGACAGCTAGGCGCATGCGCGTACTGTATGTCTCATTGGAACCTTGTTGAAATACATATGCGTGTCATCACATTTAGGCGCAATTTTTTTTTTCCAGAATTGAAATTCTAATTGAATGGGAAGTCATACAAGCATGCGCATAAATAATCAACAAGGTTCCAATGAGACATACACGCATGCGCAGAAATGTGTTGACAGGCTCGGGAATATTAAAGCCAGAAAGTCACCCATTACAAATGAATGGTTTGGGAGAGGTGTTGATAAGAAGTAGAAATACTTTAGCCTTGTGTGTGTGCTGGGGGGAGGGGGAGAGCGCTGTATGCTGGATTATCAGTTCAAATAAATATTTTCAACAGGTCACCATAATGTTTTGAGCCCCACACACCCAAATCAAAATCACAGTATGCCACCCACCTCATAAAGTACGTACATGACTAGTGTAGAATTAAAAAGCTACAGTAGTGATTGATTCTCAGAATATCAAGAATTGTTATGCAGGCACATGTCTAGAAACGAATAAAAAAAAACATTTCAGAATTGAAATTCTAATTGAATGGGAAGTCATACACGCATGCGCATAAATAATCAACAAGGATCCAATGAGACATACACACATGCGCAGAAATGTGATGACAGGCTCGGGAAGATTAAAGCCAGAAAGCCACCCATTACAAATGAATGGTGTGGGAGAGGTGTACTGTAGATAAGATGTATGTATGTATGTATGTATGTATGTATGTATGTCTTTATTTGTATAGCGCCATAAATGTATATAGCGTTACACAGTAGTAATGCATGTCATATAAATAACAAATATAAATAACAGATCATGGGAATAAGTGCTTCAGACATACTGTAAAAGTAACATTAAGGAAGGAGTCCCTGCTCCGAGGAGCTTACAATCTAATTGGTAGGTAGGGAGAACGTACAGAGACAGTAGGAGGGAATACTAGTAAATGCGTCTGCAGGGGGCCAAGCTTTGTGTCATGTGTCCATGATTATCCAGTGCTACTCATATGCTTCTTTAAGCAGATGTGTCTTAAGGTGGGTCTTAAAGGTGGATAGCGAGGGGGCTAGTCGGGTATTGAGGGGAAGGGCATTCCAGAGGTGTGGGGCAGAAAGTGAGAAAGGTTTAAGGCGGGAGAGAGCTTTAGATACAAAGGGGGTAGAAAGAAGACATCCTTGAGAAGAACGCAAGAGTCGTGATGGTGCATAGCGAGAAATTAGGGCTGAGATGTAATGAGGGGCAGAAGAATGTAAAGCTTTAAAAGTGAGCAGTAGAATTGAGTGTGAGATACGCGATTTAATCGGAAGCCAGCAGAGGGATTTCAGGAGGGGAGATGCGGAGACAGATTTAGGAAAGAGTAGAGTGATTCTGGCAGCAGTGTTTAGGATAGATTGTAGGGGAGACAGGTGAGAGGTAAGAAGGCCGGACAGCAGGAGGTTGCAGTAATCGAGACGTGAGAGAATGAGGGCCTGAGTCAGATATTTAGCAGTTGAATAACAGAGGAAAGGGCGTATCTTTGTTATATTGCGGAGGAAAAAGCGACAAGTTTTAGAAACGTTTTGAATATAGAAAATAGAAATACTTTAGCCTTGTGTGTGCGGGGGCGAGGGGGACAGCGCTGTATGCTGGATTATCAGTTCAAATAAATATTTTCAAAAGGTCATCATAATGTTTAATGCGCAGAAATATGATACTGTAGCACGCCTATGGGTCATGTTTGCATAATGGGGGATTTTAATTATCCAGACATAGACTGGGGCAATGAGATTAGCGTTACAACAAAAGGAAACAGGTTTTTGGGGGTGCTTAAAGATAATTATATGACCCAAATTATTGAGGAACCAACCAGGAGAGGGGCAGTTCTAGATTTGGTCATATCAAACAATGTAGAAGTAATAACAAATATTCAAGTCCTGGAACATTTGGGTAACAGTGATCATAACATGGTCGAATTTGAAATAAATTATCAAAAAGCAGATTACTTGGGTTCAACAAAGACTTTAAACTTTAGAAAGGCAGATTTTAATAAACTGAGGTCTAATCTAGGATTAATACAATGGGATGATGTTTTTGCAGGGAAAAATGTAGAAGATAAATGGTCAGCCTTTAAAACATTGTTAGAAATGCACACTTACAGTGTCAGTGTGTACCATTGGGTATTAAGTATAAAATAAATAAGTCAAAACAAATGTGGCTAAATAAACAGGTAGGGGAGGAAATGGACAAGAAGAGGAAGGCCTTTAGATTCTTTAAGTCAGAAGGGACAGAGACATCGTATCAGAATTATAAGGAATGTAACAAAAATTACAAAAGGGCAATTAAATTAGCAAAAAGGGATAATGAAAAAAGGATTGCAATAGAAAGTAAGGTCAACCCTAAAAAGTTCTTTAAGTACCTTAATAACAAAAAAATGAGAAAAGAAAATATAGGACCCTTTCAGTGAGAGATGGGTAGGCAGATTATTGGAGATAAGGAAAAAGCAGAGGTATTAAACAAATTCTTTGCCTCTGTGTTTACCAGGGAAGAATCAAGTTCAATAGTAGCGCCGCAGGAGGAAGCCACAACCTCCATATTAATGAACAATTGGTTAACTAAGGAAGAAGTTCATAAGCGACTTGAAAAAATTTAAGTAAATAAGGCACCTGGTCCCGATGGCATACATCCAAGAGTTCTCAAGGAGTTAAGCTCAGTAATAGCAAAACCATTATATTTAATATTCAAGGACTCCATTTCAACAGGCTCAGTACCACAAGATTGGCGTAAAGCAGATGTGGTGCCTATATTTTAAAAGGGAGCCAGATCACACCCGGGGAATTACAGACCTGTAAGCCTGACTTCAATAGTAGGGAAACTACTTGAAGGTTTAATACGGGATAATATTCAGGAATACCTAATGGAAAACAAAATTATTAGTAATAGTCAGCATGGATTTATGAAGAATAGATCTTGCCAAACTAACCTTATTTGTTTCTTTGAGGAGGTAAGTAGGAATTTAGACCAGGGTAATGCAGTTGATATGGTCTACTTAGATTTTGCAAAAGCTTTTGATACGGTTGCACACAAGAGGTTGGTGTACAAAATAAAGAAAATTGGACTCAGTAATAATATATGCACCTGGATTGAAAACTGGTTAAAGGACAGACAACAGATGGTTGTCAGAAATGGAACTTTTTCAGGTTGGTCGTGAGTGCAGTACCTCAAGGAGCGGTTCTGGGACCCCTGCTTTTTAACTTCTTTATTAATGACCTTGAGGTTGGGATCGAGAGCAAAGTCTCCATCTTTGCTGATGATACAAAATTGTGTAATGTAATAGAATCAGAGCAGGATGTAATTTCTCTTCAGAAGGACTTGGAGAGACTGGAAACGTGGGCAGGTAAATGACAAATGAGGTTTAATACAGATAAATGTAAGGTTATGCATTTGGGATACAAGAATAAAAAGGCGATTTACAAATTAAATGGAGATATATTGGGGGAATCCTTGATGGAGAAGGATTTAGGAGTGCTTGTAGACAGCAGGCTTAGCAATAGTGCCCAATGTCATGCAGTAGCTGCAAAGGCAAACAAGATCTTATCTTGCATCAAACGGGCAATGGATGGAAGGGAAGTAAACATAATTATGCCCCTTTACAAAGCATTAATAAGACCACACCTTGAATATGGAGTACAATTTTGGGCACCAATCCTAAGAAAAGACATTATGGAACTAGAGAGAGTGCAGAGAAGAGCCACCAAATTAATAAAGGGGATAGACATTCTAACTTATGAGGAGAGGCTAGCTAAATTAGATTTATTTACATTAGAAAAGAGGCGTCTAAGAGGGGATATGATAACTATATACAAATATATTCAGGGACAATACAAGGAGCTTTCAAAAGAACTATTCATCCCACAGCAGTACAAAGGACTCGGGGCCATCCCTTAAGGTTGGAGGAAATGAAATGTCACCAGCAACAAAGGAAAGGGATCTTTACAGTAAGGGCAGTTAAAATGTGGAATTCATTACCCATGGAGACTGTGATGGCAGATACAATAGATTTGTTCAAAAAAAGGTTGGACATCTTTTTAGATGGGAAAGGTATACAGGGATATACCAAATAAGTATGCATGGGAAGGATGTTGATCCAGAGATTAATCCGATTGCCAATTCTTGGAGTCAGGAAGGAATTAATTTTTCCCCTTAATGGGGTTTTTTGTTTGCCTTCCTCTGGATCAATAAGTAAGTATAGAGATAGAATAAAGTATCTGTTGTCTAAATTTAGCATAGGTGGAACTGGATGGACGTACGTCTTTTTTCAACCTCATCTACTATGTAACTATGTAACTATGTAATATGCGTTTCAACAAGGTTCAACAAGAGACATACACGCATGTGCATAAAATAAAAACAGTATGAAAAGAAGAGCAAGCCTAGCAAAAGTATTGATTAACAAATAATACATATAGAAATGTGATGACACGCATACAGTATCCGCATGAGCGGGATAATCCGGGATAAAAATATTTTATATTCGGAAGAAGACGCAACGTTATATTTTTGTAATACTGTACTTCTTTTCCCTTTAGTATCCTGTATACAGTACAGTACTGTATGTGTCCTCATATTTTTTATGTGTAGGGCTAAGAAGCCTCATACTACTGTATATATACTATTGTATACAGTATGAACAGTATACAGAAATGTACGGCTGTAGGTTGAATTGCTATTAGACTTTGAAGACAACAGCTCACGATCGCCCACTTGAGTTTCTAGACGGTATTGCAGACAATGCTAAAAAAACAGATTGCAAACATTTCGAAAACCATTCGGAAAAAAAAAACAATTTCTAAATGGTTGGAAAACAGAGCGCGTCTGGCCGCGGTTATCAGAGCGGCTTGGCTTCGGCTGCTTTAGAATAAAGGCTGGCGCAGCTGTAGGTCAGCACAGATATGGCCAGACTTACGGTTTTCAGTGCAGCACAAAACCAAATGTAAATCCTCTGCATTTATTTGCAATTTGCTGCTCCCTTAAGGCACTGTGACCGCTACTAAGTGTCATAGGCGAAGATATTCAGTGCGCCATCTGCTGGACACACATAATGAATTGCAATTACATAAATAACGCCACAAATAATTCTGCCGGCTGACCGTAGCTGAGCTGCGGATGAGCCAATGTTAACCAAGTGTTCACGCATTTTTTGGAATGGAAACCGTGTCCATGCTTCTGAGGTAGGTAAATGTGCAAAAACTTAAACGCCTTGCTGCTACTGTGTTGGAGCACTCCAAGCTCCTATAGATTACTCCACTCGTGGATCTCCAGAAATAGAAAAAAGCACACAGAGCGCACCGGAGGTAAGATTTTACAAGTAAAAAAAGTGCATAAGTACACTTACAATTAAGTTAGTATCAAAAGGCGAGTCGCTAGTTGCAAGGCAGAGCAAGGTGTCCTGGAATATTCAATGGTGTGGAGCGCAGTGCCCTACACAGGGGCATATCTTGTGTGCTCAGTATTGGTGTCAGGCGCTTTCTGGTTATGACATGAATATGTCCCCAAGCTACAGATGGAAAAGCAAAGAAAGATGGACATTTGAACCTAGACACCAATAATATCATAAACATATCAGGGATAGATCTTAAGAATGAAGAAATACAATTGTTGAACAAAGGTTTACATTTTGCGCCTAATGATAATTTTAATTTGTTTTCAACAGTTATTGATGTTCAAAGGTTTATTAGGAAATTATCTCTTAAAAAGTGGTTTATTAATAAATCTGCCTCTGTTACTCCTCCATCCCTGACGAAGGAACTTGACAATCTTTGTCCAGTTCCTTTGACAGATGCAATGAACCAACATTTGCTTAACTTCAGGGAATATACCACCATTCAAGATCTTAATGATCTTTTAGCTGAACACGATGATGAAGAACCAGAGGACTTTGCCTCCTTCCTTACACATACTAAACCTTCAGGTCTTAAAAACAAATCTATTTTTTGCCCCACCTACAATAAAGGGCCATATTTAGAAACATTTGAAAAATTGGGCGAACGTGACCTTCAATCTTTGGCTAAAGGTTATACCTTGTCCAATGTCAGACCAGACAATCTTACAACGGTTGAACGTAACTCACTTTATCAGTTAAAAAAGAACGAGACTATAATCATAAAGAACGCCAATAAAGGCGGTGCCGTTGTGGTCATGCTTAAAGAACATTACCACAACAAAGCTATGACACAATTAAATGATACCAACTTCTATTGTAGATTGGAAAGGGACCCTACACCATTATACCTTACAGAATTACATACATTGGTTGATCTTGGCAGAGAGTTGCGGGTATTATCTAATCAGGAATCACAATATTTGCTTAACCGGTTTCCCACTGTACCTATTTTTCACCATCTCCCAAAGATCCATAAATCTCTGGAATGCCCTCCGGGCAGACCAATTATTTCGAGTATTGGATCTTTGGGAGATGGTGTGTCTAGGTACGTGGATGTTTATTTACAGCCTTTGGTTAAAACTCTCCCCTCCTATCTCAGGGATTCAACACATTTGTTAAATATGATTAAAGATATCTCCTGGTGTCTTATTTCTGGGTAACATTAGATGTTACATCATTATATACTATAATTAGTCACCTATTGGGTATTCTAGCTATCACACATTTTCTTAATTGTTCCAATTTACACACTCCACAAATCACTTTTTTTTATTAGATTGCATTATATTCTTATTACAACACAATTATTTTTTATTTGATCAGCACTATTATCTTCAGAAACAAGGCACTGCTATGGGCACTTCTTTTGCACCCTCTTATGCGAATCTTTTTATGGGTTATTGGGAAAATATTCACATTTTCGGTGACACCAATCCTTTTCGTAATAATATAATTTTTTACCGTCGATATATCGACGATCTTATCCTGATATGGAGCGGAGATTATATTACATTAATGGCATTTATTGATTACCTGAACAAAAACACATTCAATTTAAGATTCACTTCATCAATTCATATTAATCATATTAGTTTTTTAGATTTGAATTTGTATATTGATGTCAACTGTAATATTCAGACAGATATATTTCGTAAACCAAATGCCCGCAACTCTTTGCTAAGCGCTAACAGTAATCATCCTAGACCCTTGTTGCGTGGTATCCCTGTGGGACAATATCTTAGATTAAGAAGGATATGTTCCACTGAAGAATTATTTAGACAACAGTCAGAGATACTAAATAATAGATTTAGAAATAGAGGATACTCTGAACGTGACATTCATTCCGCATTTACAAGAGCATTACATACCAATCGCTTAGATTTATTAAAAACAAGTAATGTTAATGGGTTAAAGAGACAAAATTAGATTACCAACAAATGTGATAAACACCATTGTTTATTACTACCTATAGCAATCAAGCTAGCCAAATAAGAACCATTGTAGAAAAACACTGGAAAATATTACATCTTGATAAGGATTTGACAATAGTTGTTCAAAAAACTCCGAGATTTGTCTATAAAAATGCCAAAACAATTGGTTATCATCTTTCCCCAAGTTTATTTGTATTTAATCAAAATAAACAAAAACAGAATTTTCCAAAGGGGTTCCACAAATGTGGAAATTCTAATTATTGTAAATACGCAACACCCCTTTCAAATATTGTATGTAAACATACGGGACAAACATACCAAATCAAACAGTTTATGACCTGTACCACCAATTATGTCGTTTATAAATTGAATTGTATGTGTGGAAGTATTTACATTGGCAGGACTATACGTCCCTTAAAAATGAGGATTTCTGAACATCTTCGCTGCATCAAAAAGAATGACCTTAGTTTACCTGTATCTAAGCATTTTTCTAATTGTCCATTAGGTTCTATTAGCACTTTTACATTTAGTGCTTTAGAACAAATTCCAAAATATGCCAGAGGAGGTAATAGAGAGGCAGCCCTCAATAAAAGAGAAATGTTTTGGATTTATACCCTCGGATCATTATCACCCGGGGGTATAAATATCGATTGGGAATTGAAACATTTTTTGGGATAAGATTTTCTTATTCATATAAAGTTTGAATTATGATGTTTTGTGCATTATTATAGATTATTTGCATATTGTATTTTTTACTTGTATTTTTTACATGTCTTACATGAATATTATACATCCTCGAATAGGTATCTGATCTATTTGAATCCCTCCAACATCAATTATTCTGTTGATTTCTTTATTTACTTATCATTTATATTACAGTCTTTGTGTGTGCTATATATTATAGAGAACTTATTATTATTTGTATCCTATATTCATAGATTTAATTGACTATGTAAGCTATATGCTTTATATTCAGAATAAGATCTTTCTCTACAAATGGATCTAATATCTTAACAGTTTATTGAGAATATTACTACATTTATATTTAACTCTATTGTCATTTTGTATATATATATATACAGTATATATAATTTGCATATCTAAGAGACTTATATCATGTTTTCTCAGAACATTGTTCATTGTTTTTACTTTTGTTTTTATTCTACTATACTCCTGCATTGATGGATTTGTTGTTAGCATTATCTGCGGGGTATTATGACAGCGTGCCCTCTTTATCCATATTTATTTTAGTTCATCCCCCACCTTGTAGTGACGCTGCCTAGTCATTTCCATGACAATTGGTTTTGTTAGTAAACATTGTCAGCGTGGCCTGTTCCGCTACGTCACTTCCGGTGCATAGATTCAAGTGAATCAGTATCCTGAGACGCTTAGTTGCGTCACTTCCGGTGGGCGGATGATGCCTTACCGTGTCATTTCCGGTAGGCAGTAATTGGGTATAAGAAGGGGCACCCAGTCGACACTCTGTACTCTCTGACGAAACGCCAATTGTGGCGTGAAACGCGTAAGAACCTTTTTTTGTCTGCACCATGTTGTCCTAATAAAGAAGTTCTTTATCCTACTGGCTGTTATCCTGTAGTATCCCTTATAGCATGGCTGTGCTCCGCTTAGCCTTACCTCTTTGGAGGTCACCATTATACAGATGGCTTAGCGTGCTGAGCAGGCGAAAGATACACCTAGCAAATATCCACCGTCACAACTGAACTGCACCGGGACCGCTACGTGTTTTGCTCGGACTGTGCTTCATTTGGTACTCAAGCAGCAATAATCTTGCACCTTGTTGCGGTAATTGGGACAGTAAATTTTGTTATATCTTTATGTAGCTTTTCAGGGCCGAAGTACCATCTAAATAAGATTTTATAACCATTTACTTAATATTTATACATGTAGCCCTTTTTCTGAACCCTCCCAAAGGAACTACTGGTCACTGTACAACACCTGCGGCTCCAGGAGATCTGAGCCTCTGCTAGCTGGGAGCCTGGGGTAACACTCATACACTTACTTAGCGCAGCGCCTCCACTTACCCAGGATCCCCGTGATGTGAGATTCCCCTGGGCAAGAAACATACAACACCATATGATTGTAACTGGTTTTACTAATAATATCCATATATGTTAAAGTGATGGTATAGGCTCAGTTCTTTAACCACTCGCTCAGTGTTCCTAAAGATTTTAGCCTAAGGCGGGATCAGCGCCTGTTGACCGGTGTTGGTGCACTTGATGTTATAGTACCTTCCGGTCACGGCGGTGACCGGTACCTCTTTGCAGAGGGTCAGATGAATCACGGTCTGCCTCTTGGTCTTAATGGTCTTAATGTCCAGCTGTCTGGTCCCAAACGACTCGCCAGCAACCTGCTCTGCACACTTGTCTCTTCGTCCCTAGCTGTCTACACAGTAAGGGTGATGCTCGCACTACTATAGGCCACCCCTGCAGCACAGCAACCTTTGGTGTCTTCAGGGAACACCCCTAGGGGCCTACGGGGTAGCCTGTCCTATGCAAGTGGGTCACTGACCCCCTGCACCCACACTACCTCTCCCTTCACCACCCGGGTCCCCTCTGACTAACCTCTCCCTAACCTCTGCAGCAAATGCACTGCATTCACACTGAACTTGCAGCAACCCACTGCTGCCAACCTGGTACCTGCAGCTACACTGCACACACACACTGTGCCTGCTTGTCAGCGCTCACAGCACTACCAGCCGTGACACTGACAAGACTGCACAATCACACCTAAGGGCAGGGTCCCTAACCTAGGGGCCGTCCCTCAGTACCTACCCACTACCCTGGTGGGGATTGGGGCCTGCCTGGGATCTGGGGAACTACCTTACCTGGTGTAGGAGCCACTTGCTCCTTACACCCTTCCTTCCCCTTCCTGCTCCCAGCTCCAACTGCCAAACGTGGTCCCTGCAACATTGTAGCCTTCCTCCACAGGAGAAGCTGCAAAACCCTATATGCTGGCTGGCTGCACGTGATGTGGGTGAAAGGGCAATTCCCAGAGGCTGCTGGGAATTGAAGTCCACTCAGGACCTCTTTAGCATTGGGACCGCGTGCGCTACCCTTACTGCGCCTGCGCGACCAATGCGCACGCTCGCGCAACCTGTCATGGCGGCCCCCGCTAGCCGGGTGCGCTGCCGAGGCTCCGGGGACTCGGAGCGCTCCCTCCTCCGGCCCCCACCCTCGCGCCGTGGAGGCGGGTCCGTCGCTGGCTCCGGTGGCACCCGCGATCGCTCGGCACGCTACAGAGGGGGTCTTTGGTGCTGAAATAAGACCGGGGCTACATACAAATAAAAGACTTACAGTAGCTGTACTAAGATATTAGTCGCCAAGATTCAAGTGAAAGTTCAATACCCAATTATTTCTCCCATTGTAACACATACTGTAAAGAGTTTTGGAGTCAGAGTCTATTTCTTATAGCAGATTATGTACAATATATACTAACCCTTTCCTCTGTGGATAGTTTATACATATTTGGTCAAACTTTGAACAATGCTGCAAACTGAGAGATTTAAGGAGGAGATAAAGTGTCGAACATGGAGATATTGATACAATTTAGAATTGGGTATGAAGATCAGAAAAAGGTTTGAGTTTATTCCCTTTGACCATGTGAAAGCCTGGTGGCGCCCACCTTCTCCCAATATATCAAATTGTTTGCTAAATAACCACCAGGGAAATCTGGATTTCCAGAAAGGGGGTTAGTATTGATGGATATTGTCAGAGTTTAGCTTTACTCATCCAACTGTCCCCTATGTATAGTGAGTGACTGATCATGGGCATGCATTTATCACTTTGGGCCTGGCCTCCATGATCCATGGTAGATTTTGAATTGGGTGAGTGGAAATCAAACAACCCTCAATCTACACACACTTTTCTTTTTGCTTATGGGGCCATGCGATGACAGTATGTGTGACAGATGAGATGCCGAATAATATTATAAAAAAATTAGGTAATGTTAGTCCACATTGGGTGGTAGATTTTTGGAGGACTGCGCAATGAGTTCTTGAGTCTTGCCTTGCCCACACAAATTGCTTAATCTTAATCTGGAATTTATTTCATTCTCTTTGAGGTACCAGGATAGGGAGAGTATGGAAGAAGTACAACATACATACTTCTGTAAAGTGCAAAACTCTTACCTGTAATATAGACACGGAAACTTACATTTGTCTATTGTCCTGGTAACATATTGTGATATCATCACTGTCCTCTAGGGGCTGAATAGGGCAGCTATATAACTTTTGTAGCACACAGAGTTAATCCTCTTTGGAATGGCTGTTCAGCTGTTACCTAATGAAGCTAATCAGCATGGTCTGAATAGTCAGGAAGTGCTTTAAAAGACTGAAAGCTGCTATGCTCAGGAAGACCGTTTTCCCTCAGAGAAGGGGGGTGGGAGACAGAGGGGCTCCCCAGCTACCAGAAGCTGGTTAAAGAAGCTGGTAGAGAGTGAGAGACACTGCCGAGAGAGCAGTGCTGAAGCAGTGACGTCTGGGTACAGAGGAACTACAGGAGGTTCTCTGAGCTCACGCGGGGGTCGAGTTCCCTGAGAAGAAAAGGAGGAGACATTGTGCTGAAGCAGGGATGTCTTCTCCACAAGGACTAAGATAAGCAAAACCCTTTCTATTATATGCAAAGACTGTGTTGTTACTTTATTGTCTATGCCAGGGCATGTTTTAGCTGGGAACTAGTACAGTTGGCCAGCTGTCTTTAAAGAGGGCTGAAGAAAACTCGGTTAGTTTCCCTAACGGGAATAGGATTCTATTTTCTTATTTGGTTTTCTTAAAGGGACGGTGGGCCTGTTGTATCATTTTAATCCCTGTAAATAAACCCCTGCATAGAAAATACAGTGTTTCCGGCCTTAAATTGCGACAAAAGAGACTGCAACGTGGTGTGGGCAGGGCCGCCAACAGAAATCATGGGGCCCTGGAAAAATGAAAGGATCACACTCTCTCAGACACTCTCTCAGACAAACACTCACTCACTCACTCAGACTCTCTCTCAGACACTCTCACATACACCAGGGGGGCCATCGGAGTAAGGGGGAGGAGAAATCGGAGCAGGGGGGGGGAATCACACACTCACACACACTCTCTAAGACACACACTCAGACAAGACACACACACACGGGGGAAATCAAAGCGGGAGCGGATCAGAGCAGGGGGGGGTGAATCGAAACAGGGGGGGAAATCAGAACGGGGGAATCGGAACAGGGGGGGAATCAGAATGAGGGGGGAATTGGAACAGAGGGGGAAATCGGAACGGGGGGGGAATCGGAACGGGGTGGGAGAATCGGAGAAGGGATAAGAATCGGAGCAGGGGGGCATGGCGGCAAAGGAAGCATGGAGCAGTAGTTACCTTACTTGCTCCATGCAGGAAGAGGCGGGCCTCACTTTGCCAGCTCGTATAGAGCTTGCTGAGGGCCAAAAAAAATCCTGGCAGCATGCCAGCCAATCAGGAGGGGGAAGTGCCAGCACGCACCAGCCAATCAGGAGAGGGGGGAGGTGTTTTTTTCTTCTTTGCAGAGAAGCTGACTGGCGGATAACGAGCGCGCTAAATCCTGTCACCCCGTGGTGACCGGGCGATGGGATTTATCGAAGGGCATGGCCGCGCATGGGGCCCGGGCATCCGGGCCCCCCTGACTCACGGGGCCCGGGAAGCCAGTACCTTATGATCCCCCCTGTTTGTGGCCCTAGGTGTGGGCATGTGCGCGGAAACAGAGAGGGATCCCTGGCCCCCTCAGAGTAATAACTAAATAGATATGATGGTTCCCAGCACTCAAAAAATGAAAAAAATAAGTCAAAGACATCAATAGAAAACTAACAGTACTGTATATAAATAATAAATGTATAACATAAGCCAACCCTATTGTAGGCTAGGAGGGAGCCAAACATGAAAAAAGAGGCCTAAACAAAAAATCACAAATCTGGAGAGAGAGGAAGGTGGGGGAAAAACGTGGGGAATAACAACCACAGGGGAAAAAGAAAAAGCAGTAGACAAAAAAGAGAAAAACACGGGTGACGTATAACATACGGTAAGGTAAAGGTGATATATTATAGGGGGGCAAAGACCGTTTCAGAGACAAAGATTCACCTTCCTCAGGCCCGTTCCCACAAACTAAAATAGTCTGTGGTACTTCCCTTTATAATATCCTTCCACCTAAACATTTACAATTAACCCAGAGAGAATGAATATAGGTCTCAAAAAATCAGCAAGAAGACAGAAGTCAAATAATACATGCTGTATACTAAAGTCAACTAACCCTGGTGTTCTGTCAACTACCAGGATTAATATCTCTGATTAAAGCACACAAAGGAGGTCCCCTAAACAGGCATAAATGAATTAATCCGCATGTAAATCCTCAATCTCAGGAAAATGCAAATCTACACAGTACAAGCTACAAATGAGCAGACATTAGTGTCCTCGTGTCTAACAGGATAATGTCCCCAATGTTAGCACAATTAAGAATAGATACTCTAAAGCCAAGCCTGAACAAAATAGAGTATGGGAAGAAGAGGTAAATGATACAAATCCTCCAAGTGTGCTGCTCATCAATGTGGATAGTTCTGCTCTCCTTGAGGGTTCCTGTGCTTGCTCTCCAGACGTGTGATTTTTTGTTTAGCCCTCTTTATTCATGTTAGGCTCCCTCCTAGCCTACAACAGGGTTGGCTTATGTTATACATTTATTGTTTCAATACATTACTGGTAGTTTTCTATTGATGTCTTTGACTTATTTTGTCATTTTTTGAGTGCTGGGAACCATCATATCTATATAAATATATATTTCTTCCATTGCAGAGATAAAGGGCTCAATTTGGAAGACTCATATAGTGTGCCAGTTGTAATTTCTACTTCCATGTATTATTCATAAAACAGTTTCATACATCCACTTGGATGTGTTTTTCTTAATGTCCCTTCATAATGACATAATGGATAAAATTTGCACATGTCTATAGTTTTTGCCCCTTTACTCAGCAGCTCTATGTCTAAAGTGAGACGAGCTTTCCAGATGGAAAATATTTATATTTTTTCAATGGTCTTTTAGTTGTGTAGAAAAATTGCATAAAACGTTATTCAGTGAATATGTATATAGAAAGACAATGTGGCCTATTCTAGTAGGTTTGGTAGCTTTGCTGCCATCTTGAACGGTTTTGCATGACCCCATCGAATGGTTTGTAATTTGTGTCATCACAGTATTCAGAAAGAATCTGAAACCATCTCAAACCGCGAGGTAGGAAAATGCCAATCTCGCTCGGCGTAGCAGCAAAGTGATCTCAGCTTTTATCTAAATTCTCCACTTGTGATTTTCTCTCAATCTGAGCTGCACAGAGAGAGTCGCCTCTCCTTGTATAGCTCTCACAGGTGATCCCACTGTTTTAATTTAAATTTGAATATTAGTGTGCGGGAGCAGGGTGTCTCCGGAGCTGGTATTAATGTGTAATTGATCCGGAGACTCCTGGCATCAATTCGATGCAGGAAAACTAAAAAATTAATTCTATGTTCTGCTCTCAGATCCCATCCCGCCACCCTAGGGCTGGCGAGATGCAATCTTTGATAAACTCGTTATTCCAGAGCCCCAGTGAGATTCTCGAGACTACTAGAAAAGCGTGATTTTATCAAAATGACGCTATTTTGGTGTTTGGCAGCTCCCACTCGGTGAGTTTGGCCGGGAGCGAGAATGCTCGGGAAAATGCAGTCCCCGTACGTGTTTGGCAACTCATCGAGACTTTCTGAATAGCAACCTTGCCTAATTGTGCGAGAACTGCTCAAAAACCTTGATGAGTTGGTTATCAAACCTACTAAAATAGGCCCAAATGACTCAAAATGTGTAAAAAAAATGTATTTGGTTTAAAGTTAGGCCATTGTCTTTCCCATCATAGCAAATACAGAGCTGTCAATATGTGGGCCCATATAAAGTGATAGGCAAGCAGGATCAGTTGAGAATTTCAACTCAATGCCTTAAAATGTACAGTGTACTGCATGCAGTGAGGATCATAACTATTGTGTCAAGCAAGAAAGTTACACAATACAAAATATTTGTAGGGCTAAAGCTGGTGATTATGAGGATGGCCTAAGCCCCTCCCACAGTCACTTTAAAGTCAGACACTTTCCCCTGGTCCATTTGCCAAAACAAACAGGAGCGCAGTTTCTTTCAGGGTATATTAAAAAAACAAATATTGTGCAATATGTCATACAAAAAAGGGGACAAATATAGTGAAATACAGTTTACTTTCAACAGATTAAAAATAAAGGTTAAGAACGCTCCAACAAATCAAAGTTTAAAGCATGTAGAGTCAATTTGGAGCAGTTCATGCATTCAAGCAATTCTCCACACAGACGAATGTACCCTCCGGTTTCTCCAATCTCCCTCAGCATTTCTCCGTCTGGGTTGTGCAATCCTCGGTGGGATGGGGTGACATCACTTCCGGGTTTGGCTTGTACACTCCCTCTTTCACTCCTTCCCTTCTCACAAATCACCCTACACATTTTGCTGTGCTTGCAGCTTCCTCAGAGATTCACTGATTTAGAAGAATGTATTAGTAGAGTCTGACAGAAGATGAAAATGTCTTATTTATTTATTTATAAAATATTTTACCAGGAAGTAATACATTGAGAGTTACCTCTCGTTTTCAAGTATGTCCTGGGCACAGAGTAAAACAAATAATACATGGTTACAAATACAGTTACATAAATGAACAGGGTATACATTATAGACAAGACATTGCATGCATAGTTAAAGAAAATATTTATTATGGGCGTATGAAACAGTTACAGACCAGATTAAAGTGTGAGACAGCCTTAGATTTGAAAGAACTTAAACTGGTGGTGGATGTGAGAGTCTCTGGTAGGTTGTTCCAGTTTTGGGGTGCATGGTAGGAGAAGGAGGAACGTCCGGATACTTTGTTGAGCCTTGGGACCATGAACAGTCTTTTGGAGTCTGATCTCAGATGATAAGTGCTGCGCGTGGTTGGGGTGAGGAGCTTGTTCAGATAGCTGGGTAGCTTGCCCATGAAGAATTTAAAGGTAAGACAGGAAAGGTGAACTTTGCGCCTAGACTCTAGTGATGACCAATCTAGTTCTTTGAGCATATCGCAGTGATGTGTGTTGTAGTTGCATTGGAGAACAAAACGACAAATTGAATTGTAGAGGGTGTCAAGTTTGCCAAGGTGGGTTTGAGGTGCTGAGCCATATACTATGTCTCCACCCAGATCCACGTAGCTACGTTATTGATTTAGCGAGGCGCTAACTTAGCTTAATGTCTCGTAAATGCCACTGGTAATCTTCAAAGCGAAATAACGCAGTGTTAAGTGATGTTGTTGGACGGAAAGGACATTGCATTAACTATAAGAGACGTTAGTGCTATTGATAGGCAAAATAAGTGTTTCCATTAACAACGTGTAATGGTTTTTCTGGACCCTCCTGACCCACCCAATCTCAGATTGGCCCCTGTGGTCTAACCGGTCCCCATTACATGGATGTGTCTGGTGGTGCACCTGTTGGCTACAGGACTCCTGAGTCTCCCGCATGATGTTGTTATGGGGATATCAGCAAAACAGGCAGCTGAGGTAGTGTGCTTTGAGTCCTACCTATATCCAGTGCAGCGCCTCCACCTCATCAGGATCTCTGCGTCCGCAGGGAGATGGATCTGATGAGGAACTCCTTCCAGGTGCCTTCCTCTGCTGAGTAACTCCACACTCACACATGAGGGTTTTGATGAACAAGGGCATCTTTATTGTCAGGGTAGGCAACTGCCCCTCACAGCGGTCGTACTAGCCGCTCATCTCTCTGCTGCACTCCATCTGGAAGGTTCCTCCTTCTCCTAATGGAGTTGCTTTCCACCTCTCCCCTCAGGGAGATTCACCAGCTTGTCTTTCTTGAGCTGCCCAGACTCACAGCTCTTGCATCAGACACTGCAACACTGTTGCAGACCTCCACATGACTCTCCTGAACAGAGTCAGAACACCAACTGAACTGAACTCCTAACTTTAAGCAGTCTGTGTCTTATATCACCTCCAGAAAACAGACACCCTCTGTGTCACTAATCGTGGACACAAAGCATGTTGTCACTTCCTTTGGGACATATGACACCTCACCAGGGTGTGAGGGCAAACCTCCATGATTGTTACTGGCAACCCTGCATACTTACCAGGATTACTGCCAGCATGAAAGAGATATGTACACCAATTTTACACATGGCTACATTCTCCCCCTGGTGGAACCCACCGACCCGGCTGGGATCTAAATTTGCGGAACCTTCCTTCAGGTAGCACTGCAAAACACAACAACACACATTACAGTACACATCTTTTCATCATAAACATAATAACAGATACATCCTAACTTAGATGGTGTAACAACCAGGATTACTCCCTGATGGAGTATCCATTACTGGTACTACCATACCATCTTAAGGTGGCCTACGCACAGCATGGTCCACTGGATTTAAAGCAGCAATGCTGTAACACTCTGGGTGACATACTGGACACCCACAATCAGCCCATAATTCCTGCCTGGATGCTAGTGGACTGAGAGGATCATGCCCATATACCTCCTTAAGGCATCCCCTGGAGATGTAGGTTATCTTTTCTTGATTACACCACTTCTCGTCTAACACTTCAGGATCCCAATCCTCTAGAGAGCTATCAGTATCCCAATTTTCCTCGTCTGATCCTTCCTCATCATCAGAACTATATCCCCTATCCTCATCAGTGGAACCCATTTCAAACTCAATTTCTCTGTCCCATGGATGGTGAAAATAAAGTAACAACTTTTGGCGATTCCTGGCAACTCTTGCCGACACTGGAGGCACATAGGGTTGTACCCGAGCAACGGGCACAATATGAGCAACATTACCCAAATCCCCAGACAACACACTGGAATGAGTGTGCATACCATAACGCTTGACTTCCCCTTTAGCCACATGCTTGATTACAGTAGGATTCACCCCCAGAGACTTCACATAGGTTAACACTTCCCTCCCCGATCCCTCATCGGAGGTAAAGCAACCACCCCAGTCCAGGTTCTCCCCAGTCCTTTCATCAGAATTGTCCCGTGACTCCCCCGACAACCCTTGGCTCGACTGGGACCCAGATGAGTAAGTGACGGGGACAGGGGTTTTAGCTATGGCCGGGGGTTGGGCATAGGGAAATGCTTTTGGCCGAGATGGGGCTACGACCCGCAGCTTCTCGCTACCTTGACCGGTACCATCGATCTGGCGTTCCGGCTCTCCCGTCTCATGATTCCCAGGCTTCCGCAGGGCCTGCCAGCTTTTCCCGGATGACCCAGGTGACCTGGTGCAGCTCGGTGGTCGCAAGGACACGGCCATCTTCCACCCGGCTCCGCTGTGTCCGCCGGATGTTACGTCGTCGATCTCGCGGGACTCACCGCTGCCATCTTGGGTTGGGCTCCCCTTCGGAACCTCTTCCTCCAGAACGACATCCGCCGCCGGAAGTGAAGGTTCAGGTCTCCGCTCCACTCGGGCCTGGGCTAGGCCTTCCTCCACCGTTGCCACCACCGGCGCCTGTGGAGGGTAAGGGTATGTCTCACCCCTCCGTCGGCTCAGGATGGGATCTTCTCCTCCTTCCGCGCTGTAAGTTACCCCGGCCGTGGGACTCTGCCGCTCCGGTTGTCTCCGCACAGGCGATCTCGGCACCTCGAGACTCTGCTCCGCTGCGACATAGGTAAGGCCTGCTTCTGTTTCAGCACCGGTGTAGTGGCCCGCCGGTAGGCGCATCACCACCGATGTCGGGCTTGCCTGCTCCTCGTCCGATGAAGCAGACTCTGACGCTAGTAGTGGCACTTCTGCAGGGGACCGACAGCGAGGTTCCGGGTTCTCGCTGCGGTTGCAGGCCCCAACTTCTTTCTTCTCCGGTGCTATCATTAGCAGGGATCCCCATTCTCCGGGATCAGCTTGCCCTGTCTTGACTTTGGGCGAGGCTCCAGCCATCAGCTTGGCTGCCTCTGCTCCCACCTCCGCGACGTGCCCAGCTTTGACTACCAGGAAGCCTCCTGGCAGTGAATAGGGGTATACCCCAATATCCATCTCACTCTTTGTAGTACTGGTTAAGGGAGACACTTGGCACAGGGGTCTCTCTTGTTCACCAGCTCCTTGCCACTGAAGAGCAGGGGTCGCCCCTTTAGCTCCTCCCTCCGTCAGCTCCGTTCCCGCTTGGCAGAGATAGAGACCCCTCCCCCTGGTGAATATCAGAGGAGGGTCCCACAAATTCACGTTATGGCCCATAATTGGCTCTGAGCCTGTCACAGTCCAGGAAGGCGCAGCCACAGCTTTTGCGCCATATCCCCCAGCAGGGCGAGATTCCTTATTTGGCGCCAATCCCGGCCAACTCCTTGCAACAGCTTGGTTTGCAAAATTCTCTTTCTCCTTTCCGCTGGCAGAGCTGATTACAGGGGACACTTTCTGTACTAGTATTGCCTGCTCACCAGCTTCTCGCAACTGAAGGGCAGGGGTCGGTTTGGTAACCCCTCCCTCAGCTAGCTCCACTCTCATTGGAACAAACAAACAATGGGGGAGCATGGGATTAGAAAGACATATACAATAATAATGGTGATGAATATTGACAGTAGTTCCAAAGGTGGGGGGCGGGTTGTAAATATAATAATACTTACACGGCCATGTGTAAGCAACCACAATTAGTGATCACCTCCTTGAGGGCGAGCTGTGCCTCTCCCAGCTAGATATAGCTGTATGTTGATAGGGTTAGGGGAAATTATATATAATCTATAAGGCTATACTCACATGGCCCTGTGTGAGCTGGTGTAGAAATTGGTTACTTTGGGGTTAAATTTAACCCATCCACATCTATTCGTCACTTAATGGGGGTTTTCTCCAGTATCCAGGGCAGCACGAAAATCAGTGCTAACTCCCAGGCGTCAGCCAGGCTCTCCCCCCAGGTGTTATGATGCGTGGGCGGGGGGAGGGGTTGGGTGATGAGAAAAACGAGTGAGGCACGGTTCCAGTTAAATATTCACAAGAAATCGCATTTATTAATTAAAACAGCAAAGGGACTCACATACATATAGAATGGACCCCTGGCCTCCTCACGCAGTCCAGGATCGAGTTTGAGCAGCTTTGTGCGCCCTTCCCGCGTCCGGGATGCAGGAAAAAAAACTATCCTGCTGGGCTGCAAACACTGCTCCACGGTCTGACTGCGGAAGCCTCCTTAGGTCAAAATCTTCTGGTGGTTTAGAGCAACGCGTTTCGTCGACACATCGACTTCCTCAGGCTCAAATAATGACGTTGCAGGGGTCTGGTGGCTTTTTATAGACCCTCTGGATGATTAAAGGATTGATTAAAGCTGATTTGTTGTTTCAAATTGAATTCAGCTTGGTTGTGTTGTTTTCAATGACATGGCATTGCATATATATGGAAAATCCTTTCTGTACATATTGTGACAGAAACCAGGGGATGGTAATAAATTCCGTATATAGGGCTCCCAGGATACTAGATAGTTTCTATCCTGTTTGGCCTGGGAGTGCAGCCTTATAATACATACACTCCATCCCACAGTTTGGCAAGCGCTGGAACTGAGGGATGAGAGATCCAGACCAGAGTTTGTCTGCTGCCTGATTTCTGTCACCTGTCATGCTAATTAGGAATCAGGTATGAAAGACTGATTTCCTGTTTGCTCTGGTCTCCCCACAAGAGCCAGGAGGCTGGAAGGCTGCTGAACTACAGAGGGGAGAAGCCTCTTCCCCAAACAGGTTCAATCTTTCTGTTCATTTGTGTAAGACTGCAAAAGTACCGTGTTTTGATGTTGGAAGTGGAAAAGCCACTTCCAACCCTGAGTCAGGGATATCTAAGTTAAGTTATCGCTCAGGTGAGCAGCTTTTGTTTTGATCTGTTTTCTGTTGTATGCACTGTGGCAGTCTCAGTGCCTGGGACTGAATAAACCAGGCATAGCCTGTTTAAAGGAACAGTACGTGACGCCTCATCATTTAACCTACCCTAAAAGACTTTGTTCTAAACAGTCCCGGACAAACGACGGAGCCCCGGAGTAAGCCGTTTGTCACATATGGTGGAGAATGCGGGCAGAGCACTAGGGGGTCTGCGGGTTGAAGAACTTTGAAAAAAAAAAAAAAAAAAAGTTTTTTTCATCCTCTGCAAACAAGATGGAAGACGTGGTGGGTGCGCTGGTACGCAATGTCGCTGCCCAGAAAGACGCGAATGAAACCCAGCAACAGCTGTTAATAGCCCAGCAAGAAACTAATGCAAACCAGCAGCAGACGAATGCAGCCCAGCAACAGCTGCTAATAGCCCAGCAAGAGATTAATGCCAACCAGCAAGAGGCGAATGCCAACCAGCAACAGGCGAATGCAAACCAGCAACAGACGAATGAAGCCCTGCAAAACGCGAATGCAAACCAGCAAGAGACAAACCGCTTGCTGAGAGAGGAGCAACAGCGGTTCGCTCAGGGCTTACAGCAGGAACTCGAGATCCTGAGGGGGACTATCAGTAACCTTCCACTGGCAGCGGCAGCCCCAGTACCGAAAATGACCAGGGCAAGCCACTACCTTCAGAAGATGGGACCCTCGGATGATGTGGAAGCCTATCTTCTCACGTTTGAACGCACGGCACAGAGAGAGGGATGGCCAGAAGCTGAGTGGGCTGGTCTAATCGCACCCTTCCTAAGCGGCGAACCCCAGAAGGCTTACTTTGATCTAGAGCCAGCCGAAGCTAACGTCTATGCAAAATTGAAGTTCGAGATCCTCGCCCGCCTCGGCGTAACCACGGCTGTTCGCGCCCAAAGGTTTCACGCATGGTCCTTCACGATGGATAAAGCCACCCGAAGCCAGATGTATGACCTCATCCACCTCGCCCGGAAGTGGCTACAACCCGAGATCAACTCAGCCAGCCACATCGTGGAACGGTTGGTCATGGACCAGTTCTTGAGGAAACTTCCCTCTGCCTTACGCCGTTGGGTCAGTCGGAGTGACCCCCACAATGCGGATGAGCTTGTGGCCCTCGTAGAAAGGTACAATGCAGCAGAAGAGCACCCGCAACCCACAGTCGTGGAGCAACCCCACTACCCGAGGTTCCAGGACTCTTCCAGAGACGGTAAAAGGGTACCGGGGTTAAGGGGAGCTGAAGAGCGGCGACCACCTTCACGCAGCACCAGCAACAGTGGTTCGCACACTAAGGGCAATAGCCAACATGGGGAGCCGGGAAAAGGCTCTAAGTGGGACACAGACTATGTACCTAAATGTGTAAATTGTCATGAGAGGGGCCACACAGCAAAAATCTGCCCACTAAATGATGAGCCCATGCAATGCAACAGCGTGGAACCTTATTCGCTGTTGTCCCAATGTATGGGCCCTAGCCCAGAGGACCCCTTGAATAACCATCTGTGGGCATTTGTAAAGGTTAATGGTAAGAGGGTTCGGGCACTTCTTGACTCTGGGAGCATGGTCACACTAGTGTCTGAATACCTCTTGCCCATTAAGAAGAAACAGGGAAACAGTTCACAAAGAGTGGCAATTTGTTGTATACATGGGGATAATCATGAATATTCCACTGTTGATGTTTTTTTTTGAAACAGAGTTTGGTTCTTTAGATTTCAAGGTGGGTATTGTACCCAAACTGGCACATGATGTGTTAATAGGGACCGACTTTCCCCATTTTCTAAAAATGTGGTCCCCCGCTCAGAATAGCGCCCAGAGTTCAATAGCGGACCATAACGAAGTATTAGAAGAAACAAATCCTTTCCCTTTTTCAGAAATGGAGGTTGACGAGGGCCCAAATAAGAAGGGGGAAAAGGAGGAGTGCTGTAAAATTCCCTTCCCCATCACTACTTTGGTAGGGAATACCCCAAATCAAGATGTTGAGCAGACACTTACCACCCCAGAACCGGATAAGACCCTCGCTGACCTAGAGGTCAGTCCTGGGAGTTTTAAGAAGGCCCAGTGGGAGGACCCCACATTAGCGGTAGCAAGGGGAAATATACGGGACCAGAATAGTACTCCTGGCCAACCAGATAGGTCACTTGCTTACCCCTACTTCGAGGTAGAGAACGACCTAGTATATCGGGTTGATAAAAGGAAATCAGTTACAACTAAACAATTGTTGGTACCACGGACATTCCGTAACGTAGTATTACACCTCGCACATAGTCATCCATTGGGGGGACACCTAGGGGTGGAAAAGACAAAAGAAAAGGTTCTCCGAAGCTTCTATTGGCCTGGGGTTCTGGCAGAAATTACAAATTATTGTTCCTCATGCCCAGAATGTCAGATCACCGCCCCGTTCAAGGCGTACCGCAGCCCATTGGTACCCCTTCCCATAATAGAGGTACCATTTGACCGGATTGCTATGGATCTAGTAGGACCCCTAATAAAGTCTGCTAGGGGACATCAGCATATATTGGTAATATTAGATTATGCCACCCGATATCCGGAGGCAGTTCCCCTACGTAGCACCTCAGCTAAAAACATAGCAAAAGAGTTAGTAGTTCTGTTTTCCCGGGTCGGGATTCCTAAAGAGATTCTATCTGACCAGGGAACACCATTTACACTGGCGACACACTTTATTCGAGCTCGGCTAGTCCCACGAATTCGGGTATACCCGGGTGTATTGAGGTTTGTGACTGTTTTCTGCCCGAGTGCATTGAGTTATTTTCCAAGCAGGGATTGAAGCATTTTATTCCTGCTGGCTTCAATTCTGCACAGTATATATATATATACTGCATTACAATTCATGAATTTATGCCATCTGGTAGACACGCGAAGCATTGCAGCCTATTAAATCCTAATCATTATCATTTAACAGATCAGCCGCCCATCAGCCAGGCATGAACCCAGGCTGGGAAGGCAAATGCAACGGGGCTTGTCAGAGGTGAGGAGCGGCGCATTCCAGGTATCTGCCAGGTACATACCGGGTATTTGCTCGAATAAAGTGTGTCGGTGCAGTATGTCCCAAGTAACGAAAGAGCTATGTAAACTCCTAAAAATCAAGCATCTCAGAACCTCAGTCTATCATCCACAAACAGATGGTTTAGTGGAAAGGTTCAATAAAACCTTAAAGAGCATGTTACGGCGGGCGGTTGATAAAGATGGGAAAAACTGGGATTGTTTGTTACCGTACCTGTTATTTGCCATTAGGGAAGTTCCCCAATCATCCACTGGCTTCTCCCCGTTTGAACTATTGTATGGCCGACACCCAAGGGGCTTACTGGATATAGCCAAAGAGACTTGGGAACACGAGGTTACCCCTTACAGAAGTGTAATAGAGCATGTTGCCCAGATGCAGGACCGCATTTCTGCAGTCCTACCCATAGTGAGGGAACACATGGAGAAAGCTCAAGAAGCACAGAGGAATACATATAATAAGGGTGCTAGGGTCAGAATTTTTTCTCCAGGTGATAGGGTACTAGTTCTGGTTCCCACCGTGGAGAGTAAATTCCTTGCTAAATGGCATGGGCCATATGAGGTCTTGGAAAGAGTGGGAGAAGTAAATTATAAGGTAAGACAGCCAGGTAGGAGGAAACCTGAGCAAATTTACCATATAAACCTACTCAAGTCCTGGAAAGATAGAGAAGTCTTGTTAACCCTAGTACCCCCAGGTCCGTCAGAGAATCAAGAAACTGACCCAGAGGTTAGCATAGCTGAAACCCTGTCTGTTCATCAGAAACGAGAGGTTCAGAATTTAGTGAAAAGAAACAAAGAAATCTTCTCTATACGGCCAGGTAGAACTAGCGTAATTGAACATGACCTAGTCTCTGAACCGGGGGTCCGAGTTAACCTTAAACCGTACCGAATCCCAGAGGCCAAAAGAAAGGCTATAAGTTTAGAGGTTAAAAAAATGCTAAAACTAGGTGTAATTGAGGAATCCCAAAGTGGGTGGAACAGCCCTATAGTCTTAGTCCCAAAGCCAGATGATACAACAAGGTTTTGTAATGACTACCGGAAACTAAACGCGGTGTCAAAATTTGATACTTATCCTATGCCCAGGGTAGATGAACTTGTAGAGAGACTGGGCAAAGCCCGATATCTCACAACCCTAGACCTAACAAAAGGGTACTGGCAGGTTCCCCTCACAGAAAGGGCAAAAGAAAAGACAGCCTTCTCAACCCCAGACGGCCTCTTTCAGTATAAGGTGTTGCCTTTTGGCTTACATGGAGCTCCCGCCACATTCCAAAGAATGATGGATAAAATTTTAAAACCACATGCTCGGTATGCTGCCGCCTACCTGGATGATGTGGTAATCCATAGTGAAGATTGGCAATCCCACCTTCCAAAGGTCCAAGCTGTGCTTGACGCAGTCCGGTCTGCTGGACTAACTGCTAACCCCGCTAAATGCACTATTGGTCTGGAGGAGGCCAAGTATCTGGGATATTCTATTGGCAGAGGTTTACTCAAACCCCAAACACTCAAAGTGGAGGCGATACAAAATTGGCCAAGGCCAGTTACAAAAAAACAAGTAAGGACCTTTTTGGGGTTAATTGGGTACTATAGAAGGTTTATTCCCAATTTTGCAACTAAGGCAACCCCACTAACTGACCTCACAAAAGCAAGAGGACCGCTAATGGTAAAGTGGTCCCCCGAAACCGAACAGGCCTTTAGAAGCCTGAAAGAAGCTCTCTGTGCCCAACCAGTGTTGGTCACACCTGACTTCTCCAAAGAGTTCATAGTCCAAACCGACGCATCTGAGGTAGGGCTGGGGGCGGTACTCTCCCAGGAGTCTCAAGGTGAGGAGCACCCCATCCTTTATTTAAGTAGGAAACTAAATCCCCAGGAGAAAAATTACTCCATAGTAGAGAAAGAGTGTCTCGCAATAAAGTGGGCTGTAGAGACGCTCAAATACTACCTGTTGGGGAGAAAATTCCGGTTGGTCACAGATCATGCACCCCTTACCTGGATGTGTCAAAACATGGAAAAGAATGCTAGAGTGACCAGGTGGTTCCTAAGCCTACAACCCTTTAAATTTTCTGTGGAACACAGGTCAGGGCACAAACATGGCAATGCTGACGGGTTGTCAAGGATGCACTCCCTAATATCCATGGTCGCTCATCCCTCGAGGTCTGAGCTGGGGGGGAGGATATGTGACAGAAACCAGGGGATGGTAATAAATTCCGTATATAGGGCTCCCAGGATACTAGACAGTTTCTATCCTGTTTGGTCTGGGAGTGCAGCCTTATAATACATACACTCCATCCCACAGTTTGGCAAGCGCTGGAACTGAGGGATGAGAGATCCAGACCAGAGTTTGTCTGCTGCCTGATTTCTGTCACCTGTCATGCTAATTAGGAATCAGGTATGAAAGACTGATTTCCTGTTTGCTCTGGTCTCCCCACAAGAGCCAGGAGGCTGGAAGGCTGCTGAACTACAGAGGGGAGAAGCCTCTTCCCCAAACAGGTTCAATCTTTCTGTTCATTTGTGTAAGACTGCAAAAGTACCGTGTTTTGATGTTGGAAGTGGAAAAGCCACTTCCAACCCTGAGTCAGGGATATCTAAGTTAAGTTATCGCTCAGGTGAGCAGCTTTTGTTTTGATCTGTTTTCTGTTGTATGCACTGTGGCAGTCTCAGTGCCTGGGACTGAATAAACCAGGCATAGCCTGTTTAAAGGAACAGTACGTGACGCCTCATCATTTAACCTACCCTAAAAGACCGTGTTCTAAACAGTCCCGGACAAACGACGGAGCCCCGGAGTAAGCCGTTTGTCACAATATTCTAACACACATATGTGCCTCTTGCTCACTTTCATACTAATATGAGTCTAAAAATCTATATTGGTTTCATTAACCATGTTAAAATCATTAATCAAGCCTCCATTAAGGTAGGGATCAATGGAATAAACTATCACCCGATAGGGGTAAGGATTTAAGACAGTGTTTACTTATAATGTCTTAAGTATATAAATATATAATACAATACAATCTTTATACAAATATCTGTAAAATCATTAAATAGCCATTGTCACAAAATTCTCCATTAACTCTTTCATCATTAATTAATGGTCCTATTAGGTTGCCAGCTTGCATTAATGTCATGTATACCCCCTAAGCATTTGGCATTGGATTTGGGCAAAGAATGATTTTAGCAAAGGGCTATGTTCATATTCAAAATCTAAAAAATAATTAAAATTCATATAATATACTCCTCACGTGTAATCTAAAAATACAAGGTAATTACTCTCTAAAATATATTGATAATCTCGACACACTCAATGATTACTTATTAATACATTAAAACATAAATAATTACATAAATACATAAAAATGTTTAAAAATGTATAATGATCGGAAAAAGAGTCTGAAAAAAAAAGGAAAAGAACAAGCGCAAATAAAAAGTTTGTTTAGATACTTTATAATGTATAACACTCTTCTTAAATAGTTAGACATATATGTGGCACTTATGAAAATGTCTTATACCTCTAGAAAATCACAGTTGCCTTTTTATATTTTTAGTTGAATGCTGCAATATCAAGGTCGACATTAAGACCAGCTGGGGACATAGATTTCAAACGATATATCCAAAACGTCTCTCTCTGTCGGAGACGTTTCAATCTATCTCCCCCTCTCCAGTTCTCAGGAACCACCTCTAATCCGCTGTAGAGTAGTCCTGAGGGGTCTCCCCCATGATGTTGTGTAAAGTGGAGTGGCACGCTATGTGTGGTCAGGCCCCTTCTTATATTGCCCAAGTGTTCCAGTATGCGGACTCTAAGACTTCTTGAGGTCCGGCCCACATACTGCAATCCACATGGGCACTGGAGTAAATACACTACATAGTTCGTTCTACAACTAATTAATTGTTTGGTCTTAAAGACCTCTTTGGTGACATTTGAACTGAAGTGTATTCTGTCAGTAAGTGCATGTTTGCAGGCCTTGCACTCAAAACACTTAAAAAATCCTATTGGTTTCGGTAGCCAATTAGTAACCTTGGTTTCCGATTCTTTTCTATATACACTCGGTACCAGTCTACTTTTTATATTCTCTGCTTTTTTAAAAATTATGCGGGGTGTTTTTGGCAAATAATCTTTTAGTACTGGGTCTTTGCACAGCACATGCCAGTGTTTCCCTAAAAATTTTTTAATTTTATGGGACTCATTTTTATATTTGGTGACAAATGGTACAATAAAATCTGTTTTGTCTTTTTTTTGTTTTGGCACCATCAATTGTTCTTGGTTTAAATCTAAGGCTCTCAAGTGCGCTGCTTCAATTACGTCTGGTTTGTACTGCTTTTCTCCAAATCTGGCTCCCAGAATTTCTGCTTGTTCTTTATATATTTCAACCTTCGTACAATTCCGCCTTATTCGTCTAAATTGCCCGAACGGTATGTTATTTAGCCATCTATGATGATGGCAGCTATTATTAAGCAGAAAATTGTTGGCATCAACTTCCTTGAAATAAGTCTTGGTTTTAACCACATTGTCCTCAATGTAGATGGTTAAGTCAAGGAAGTTGATGCTTTCTTTACTTATCTCAGACGTAAAACTCAAGTTGACACTATTGTTGTTAATATGCGTCAAAAAGGGGCAGAGGCTCTCCTCACTCCCCTGCCAAACAATGAGCACATCGTCGATGTATCTCCGCCAGAGGACCAGGCTATGGGTTCCCAGACCAAATATTGGGAATAAATATTGGTCTCTTCCCAATGTGCCATGAAGGTATTAGCATAGCTGGGAGCAAACCTGGTCCCCATGGCGGTCCCGCACCTCTGCAAAAACATTGACCCATCGAACCAGAACAGGTTATGTGTTAGGATGAATTTAATCCCATCTAACAGAAAGCGTTTCTGCTCTGGTGGAACTGAAGCGTCTTTATCTAAAGCTGATGCCACTGCTGTACACCCATCCTCATGCCTGATTGACGTATACAGAGACGTAACGTCACAGGTTACTAATATATAGTCCTCCTGCCATTGTAGTTTTGATAGTAAACTCAGGACCTCTACTGTGTCTTTCAGATAGGCTTTCGCACTTGTCGCGTATTTCTGGAAGTATATGTCCACATATTCTGAAAAGTTCTGTGTCAGAGAACCAATACCCGAAATTATGGGTCTGCCTGGTGGTTTCTGGCGGTTTTTGTGAATCTTGGGTAAAAAGTAGAACACCGGTTTCACTGGTTCTGTTTTAAGCAGATAGGTGAACTCTCTTTCACCCAAGATTACAATGTCCCTAGCTTCGCCTAAAATTTGTTTTAGCTCTTCCTGGTAAGCCCTTGAAGGGTCTTGTGTTAACTTCTCATAAGTCGTTCTATCGCCTAAAATACGAAGGGACTCAGCAAGGTTGTAACTAGTGTCCATGATGACGACACCTCCCCCCTTATCTGCGGGTTTGATTGTAATGCTAGTGTCGTCACCTAGTGTTTTAAGTGCGTGTTTTTCTTCTTTAGTCATGTTTTCTTGTTGTCTGTTTTTTCTAGATGCGAGTTCCTCAAAGTCGTCCAAAATAAGTTTATTGAAAACTTCTAGGTATTGGCCTTTACAGTGTCCTGGGTAAAAGTTAGATTTATTTTTAAGGTTGGAGTGTATAAACACATCCTTCCTGGTGGACTCTGACTCTAATTGATCCGTTACTGGTGTATGGTGATTTGTGCTATTTCCAGTGATATTCTTATTAATAAAAAACCTTTTGATTGTTAATTGTCGTAGATATTTTTGTGCATCAATAAAAAGATCAAAGCCACTGGGACCCCTTGAGGGCGCAAAATTCAGTCCCTTGGCCAATACTTGTGTTTGCACTGGGTCCAGGTGCCTTCCTCTGCTGAGTAACTCCACACTCACACATGAGGGTTTTGATGAACAAGGGCATCTTTATTGTCAGGGTAGGCAACTGCCCCTCACAGCGGTCGTACTAGCCGCTCATCTCTCTGCTGCACTCCATCTGGAAGGTTCCTCCTTCTCCTAATGGAGTTGCTTTCCACCTCTCCCCTCAGGGAGATTCACCAGCTTGTCTTTCTTGAGCTGCCCAGACTCACAGCTCTTGCATCAGACACTGCAACACTGTTGCAGACCTCCACATGACTCTCCTGAACAGAGTCAGAACACCAACTGAACTGAACTCCTAACTTTAAGCAGTCTGTGTCTTATATCACCTCCAGAAAACAGACACCCTCTGTGTCACTAATCGTGGACACAAAGCATGTTGTCACTTCCTTTGGGACATATGACACCTCACCAGGGTGTGAGGGCAAACCTCCATGATTGTTACTGGCAACCCTGCATACTTACCAGGATTACTGCCAGCATGAAAGAGATATGTACACCAATTTTACACATGGCTACATTCTCCCCCTGGTGGAACCCACCGACCCGGCTGGGATCTAAATTTGCGGAACCTTCCTTCAGGTAGCACTGCAAAACACAACAACACACATTACAGTACACATCTTTTCATCATAAACATAATAACAGATACATCCTAACTTAGATGGTGTAACAACCAGGATTACTCCCTGATGGAGTATCCATTACTGGTACTACCATACCATCTTAAGGTGGCCTACGCACAGCATGGTCCACTGGATTTAAAGCAGCAATGCTGTAACACTCTGGGTGACATACTGGACACCCACAATCAGCCCATAATTCCTGCCTGGATGCTAGTGGACTGAGAGGATCATGCCCATATACCTCCTTATTGAGTGAAGGTGAAAAAACGGCACTAGCTCTATAAGTGTTTCACTACAAACTATATAGTGAATATTTTAAACAAAATCAATTATTTGTATAACAATAAAGACGTGCTCAAAATAACGTGCAGGTGTAAATATTTAAAATGTTCAAACCCCCTGCTCAAACCCAGCTGGTAGGGACTGGTTTCGGTAGTCCCGCAAATCGTCACTTTCGTTGTATTCCAGGGGGAGCATGGAGGGAAATAGAACAAAAAAAGACAAAAACAATCTAAGTGTAGACAGTTATTTCAAAGGTGCAAAATTAGATATCTTGTCTTGGCTCGTATGTTGTGCCTACTTACAAGATGTAAGTTGTATACAAGCGATTTAGACACACAATGGTCTCTGCTAGGGATGTTGTTCTCCACTCTATGAAGCAGTCTCCAGTAATCAGCTCAGCAACCAAGTGTATGTGAAGAAAAATGATACCATAGTGCAGACCAATATAATGTTAAAACTAAACTTTATGATTTTTAAAATTGAACACTTACAATAAAATTGAATATAATAAGCATTGTTCACAATATTAGTGAGGAGAGAAGAGTGTGTTAGCTTCCGGCTCACCCGCCTCTTCTGATGGAACTTGATGTAATCAGCCTCTCTCTGTGACTTGATGTCTCTGGCGGTGGACTGTGTACCCAGGCTGTGTCCTCCCGTGGGTTGTTAGACTCCCCTTCTGCTGTTGCAGCTTAGAGCTGCCTCTCGGGTGGGCGATCCCGCCTCTCTCACTGCCGATACGTCACTTCCGCTTTGTTCCGTCACGTCACTTCCGGGCGCGGCTGATGGAATTTCTGAATGGCGATCACGCCTCTCTCCTCTCTCCTGACAGGACGGCTCCCACTCTACGCGTTTCGCCAAAAAAGGGTGTGTGGCTTCCTCAGGAGTGTCACACACCCTTTTTTGGCGAAACGCGTAGAGTGGGAGCCGTCCTGTCAGGAGAGAGGAGAGAGGCGTGATCGCCATTCAGAAATTCCATCAGCCGCGCCCGGAAGTGACGTGACGGAACAAAGCGGAAGTGACGTATCGGCAGTGAGAGAGGCGGGATCGCCCACCCGAGAGGCAGCTCTAAGCTGCAACAGCAGAAGGGGAGTCTAACAACCCACGGGAGGACACAGCCTGGGTACACAGTCCACCGCCAGAGACATCAAGTCACAGAGAGAGGCTGATTACATCAAGTTCCATCAGAAGAGGCGGGTGAGCCGGAAGCTAACACACTCTTCTCTCCTCACTAATATTGTGAACAATGCTTATTATATTCAATTTTATTGTAAGTGTTCAATTTTAAAAATCATAAAGTTTAGTTTTAACATTATATTGGTCTGCACTATGGTATCATTTTTCTTCACATACACTTGGTTGCTGAGCTGATTACTGGAGACTGCTTCATAGAGTGGAGAACAACATCCCTAGCAGAGACCATTGTGTGTCTAAATCGCTTGTATACAACTTACATCTTGTAAGTAGGCACAACATACGAGCCAAGACAAGATATCTAATTTTGCACCTTTGAAATAACTGTCTACACTTAGATTGTTTTTGTCTTTTTTTGTTCTATTTCCCTCCATGCTCCCCCTGGAATACAACGACATATACCTCCTTAAGGCATCCCCTGGAGATGTAGGTTATCTTTTCTTGATTACACCACTTCTCGTCTAACACTTCAGGATCCCAATCCTCTAGAGAGCTATCAGTATCCCAATTTTCCTCGTCTGATCCTTCCTCATCATCAGAACTATATCCCCTATCCTCATCAGTGGAACCCATTTCAAACTCAATTTCTCCGTCCCATGGATGGTGAAAATAAAGTAACAACTTTTGGCGATTCCTGGCAACTCTTGCCGACACTGGAGGCACATAGGGTTGTACCCGAGCAACGGGCACAATATGAGCAACATTACCCAAATCCCCAGACAACACACTGGAATGAGTGTGCATACCATAACGCTTGACTTCCCCTTTAGCCACATGCTTGATTACAGTAGGATTCACCCCCGGAGACTTCACATAGGTTAACACTTCCCTCCCCGATCCCTCATCGGAGGTAAAGCAACCACCCCAGTCCAGGTTCTCCCCAGTCCTTTCATCAGAATTGTCCCGTGACTCCCCCGACAACCCTTGGCTCGACTGGGACCCAGATGAGTAAGTAACGGGGACAGGGGTTTTAGCTATGGCCGGGGGTTGGGCATAGGGAAATGCTTTTGGCCGAGATGGGGCTACGACCCGCAGCTTCTCGCTACCTTGACCGGTACCATCGATCTGGCGTTCCGGCTCTCCCGTCTCATGATTCCCAGGCTTCCGCAGGGCCTGCCAGCTTTTCCCGGATGACCCAGGTGACCTGGTGCAGCTCGGTGGTCGCAAGGACACGGCCATCTTCCACCCGGCTCCGCTGTGTCCGCCGGATGTTACGTCGTCGATCTCGCGGGACTCACCGCCGCCATCTTGGGTTGGGCTCCCCTTCGGAACCTCTTCCTCCAGAACGACATCCGCCGCCGGAAGTGAAGGTTCAGGTCTCCGCTCCACTCGGGCCTGGGCTAGGCCTTCCTCCACCGTTGCCACCACCGGCGCCTGTGGAGGGTAAGGGTATGTCTCACCCCTCCGTCGGCTCAGGATGGGATCTTCTCCTCCTTCCGCGCTGTAAGTTACCCCGGCCGTGGGACTCTGCCGCTCCGGTTGTCTCCGCACAGGCGATCTCGGCACCTCGAGACTCTGCTCCGCTGCGACATAGGTAAGGCCTGCTTCTGTTTCAGCACCGGTGTAGTGGCCCGCCGGTAGGCGCATCACCACCGATGTCGGGCTTGCCTGCTCCTCGTCCGATGAAGCAGACTCTGACGCTAGTAGTGGCACTTCTGCAGGGGACCGACAGCGAGGTTCCGGGTTCTCACTGCGGTTGCAGGCCCCAACTTCTTTCTTCTCCGGTGCTATCATTAGCAGGGATCCCCATTCTCCGGGATCAGCTTGCCCTGTCTTGACTTTGGGCGAGGCTCCAGCCATCAGCTTGGCTGCCTCTGCTCCCACCTCCGCGACGTGCCCAGCTTTGACTACCAGGAAGCCTCCTGGCAGTGAATAGGGGTATACCCCAATATCCATCTCACTCTTTGTAGTACTGGTTAAGGGAGACACTTGGCACAGGGGTCTCTCTTGTTCACCAGCTCCTTGCCACTGAAGAGCAGGGGTCGCCCCTTTAGCTCCTCCCTCCGTCAGCTCCGTTCCCGCTTGGCAGAGATAGAGACCCCTCCCCCTGGTGAATATCAGAGGAGGGTCCCACAAATTCACGTTATGGCCCATAATTGGCTCTGAGCCTGTCACAGTCCAGGAAGGCGCAGCCACAGCTTTTGCGCCATATCCCCCAGCAGGGCGAGATTCCTTATTTGGCGCCAATCCCGGCCAACTCCTTGCAACAGCTTGGTTTGCAAAATTCTCTTTCTCCTTTCCGCTGGCAGAGCTGATTACAGGGGACACTTTCTGTACTAGTATTGCCTGCTCACCAGCTTCTCGCAACTGAAGGGCAGGGGTCGGTTTGGTAACCCCTCCCTCAGCTAGCTCCACTCTCATTGGAACAAACAAACAATGGGGGAGCATGGGATTAGAAAGACATATACAATAATAATGGTGATGAATATTGACAGTAGTTCCAAAGGTGGGGGGCGGGTTGTAAATATAATAATAC
Source organism: Ascaphus truei (assembly GCF_040206685.1). NCBI lineage: Eukaryota > Metazoa > Chordata > Amphibia > Anura > Ascaphidae > Ascaphus > Ascaphus truei. The sequence continues at coordinate 256,594,231 of NC_134484.1, forward strand.
TTACACGGCCATGTGTAAGCAACCACAATTAGTGATCACCTCCTTGAGGGCGAGCTGTGCCTCTCCCAGCTAGATATAGCTGTATGTTGATAGGGTTAGGGGAAATTATATATAATCTATAAGGCTATACTCACATGGCCCTGTGTGAGCTGGTATAGAAATTGGTTACTTTGGGGTTAAATTTAACCCATCCACATCTATTCGTCACTTAATGGGGGTTTTCTCCAGTATCCAGGGCAGCACGAAAATCAGTGCTAACTCCCAGGCGTCAGCCAGGCTCTCCCCCCAGGTGTTATGATGCGTGGGCGGGGGGAGGGGTTGGGTGATGAGAAAAACGAGTGAGGCACGGTTCCAGTTAAATATTCACAAGAAATCGCATTTATTAATTAAAACAGCAAAGGGACTCACATACATATAGAATGGACCCCTGGCCTCCTCACGCAGTCCAGGATCGAGTTTGAGCAGCTTTGTGCGCCCTTCCCGCGTCCGGGATGCAGGAAGAAAAACTATCCTGCTGGGCTGCAAACACTGCTCCACGGTCTGACTGCGGAAGCCTCCTTAGGTCAAAATCTTCTGGTGGTTTAGAGCAACGCGTTTCGTCGACACATCGACTTCCTCAGGCTCAAATAATGACGTTGCAGGGGTCTGGTGGCTTTTTATAGACCCTCTGGATGATTAAAGGATTGATTAAAGCTGATTTGTTGTTTCAAATTGAATTCAGCTTGGTTGTGTTGTTTTCAATGACATGGCATTGCATATATATGGAAAATCCTTTCTGTACATATTCTAACACACATATGTGCCTCTTGCTCACTTTCATACTAATATGAGTCTAAAAATCTATATTGGTTTCATTAACCATGTTAAAATCATTAATCAAGCCTCCATTAAGGTAGGGATCAATGGAATAAACTATCACCCGATAGGGGTAAGGATTTAAGACAGTGTTTACTTATAATGTCTTAAGTATATAAATATATAATACAATACAATCTTTATACAAATATCTGTAAAATCATTAAATAGCCATTGTCACAAAATTCTCCATTAACTCTTTCATCATTAATTAATGGTCCTATTAGGTTACCAGCTTGCATTAATGTCATGTATACCCCCTAAGCATTTGGCATTGGATTTGGGCAAAGAATGATTTTAGCAAAGGGCTATGTTCATTATAAACATCATATTCAAAATCTAAAAAATAATTAAAATTCATATAATATACACCTCACGTGTAATCTAAAAATTCAAGGTAATTACTCTCTAAAATATATTGATAATCTCGACACACTCAATGATTACTTATTAATACATTAAAACATAAATAATTACATAAATACATAAAAATGTTTAAAAATGTATAATGATCGGAAAAAGAGTCTGAAAAAAAAAAGGAAAAGAACAAGCGCAAATAAAAAGTTTGTTTAGATACTTTATAATGTATAACACTCTTCTTAAATAGTTAGACATATATGTGGCACTTATGAAAATGTCTTATACCTCTAGAAAATCACAGTTGCCTTTTTATATTTTTAGTTGAATGCTGCAATATCAAGGTCGACATTAAGACCAGCTGGGGACATAGATTTCAAATGATATATCCAAAACGTCTCTCTCTGTCGGAGACGTTTCAATCTATCTCCCCCTCTCCAGTTCTCAGGAACCACCTCTAATCAGCTGTAGAGTAGTCCTGAGGGGTCTCCCCCATGATGTTGTGTAAAGTGGAGTGGCACGCTATGTGTGGTCAGGCCCCTTCTTATATTGCCCAAGTGTTCCAGTATGCGGACTCTAAGACTTCTTGAGGTCCGGCCCACATACTGCAATCCACATGGGCACTGGAGTAAATACACTACATAGTTCGTTCTACAACTAATTAATTGTTTGGTTTTAAAGACCTCTTTGGTGACATTTGAACTGAAGTGTATTCTGTCAGTAAGTGCATGTTTGCAGGCCTTGCACTCAAAACACTTAAAAAATCCTATTGGTTTCGGTAGCCAATTAGTAACCTTGGTTTCCGATTCTTTTCTATATACACTCGGTACCAGTCTACTTTTTATATTCTCTGCTTTTTTTAAAATTATGCGGGTGTTTTTGGCAAATAATCTTTTAGTACTGGGTCTTTGCACAGCACATGCCAGTGTTTCCCTAAAAAATTTTTTAATTTTATGGGACTCATTTTTATATTTGGTGACAAATGGTACAATAAAATCTGTTTTGTCTTTTTTTTGTTTTGGCACCATCAATTGTTCTTGGTTTAAATCTAAGGCTCTCAAGTGCGCTGCTTCAATTACGTCTGGTTTGTACTGCTTTTCTCCAAATCTGGCTCCCAGAATTTCTGCTTGTTCTTTATATATTTCAACCTCCGTACAATTCCGCCTTATTCGTCTAAATTGCCCGAACGGTATGTTATTTAGCCATCTATGATGATGGCAGCTATTATTAAGCAGAAAATTGTTGGCATCAACTTCCTTGAAATAAGTCTTGGTTTTAACCACATTGTCCTCAATGTAGATGGTTAAGTCAAGGAAGTTGATGCTTTCTTTACTTATCTCAGACGTAAAACTCAAGTTGACACTATTGTTGTTAATATGCGTCAAAAAGGGGCAGAGGCTCTCCTCACTCCCCTGCCAAACAATGAGCACATCGTCGATGTATCTCCGCCAGAGGACCAGGCTATGGGTTCCCAGACCAAATATTGGGATAAATATTGGTCTCTTCCCAATGTGCCATGAAGGTATTAGCATAGCTGGGAGCAAACCTGGTCCCCATGGCGGTCCCGCACCTCTGCAAAAACATTGACCCATCGAACCAGAACAGGTTATGTGTTAGGATGAATTTAATCCCATCTAACAGAAAGCGTTTCTGCTCTGGTGGAACTGAAGCGTCTTTATCTAAAGCTGATGCCACTGCTGTACACCCATCCTCATGCCTGATTGACGTATACAGAGACGTAACGTCACAGGTTACTAATATATAGTCCTCCTGCCATTGTAGTTTTGATAGTAAACTCAGGACCTCTACTGTGTCTTTCAGATAGGCTTTCGCATTTGTCGCGTATTTCTGGAAGTATATGTCCACATATTCTGAAAAGTTCTGTGTCAGAGAACCAATACCCGAAATTATGGGTCTGCCTGGTGGTTTCTGGCGGTTTTTGTGAATCTTGGGTAAAAAGTAGAACACCGGTTTCACTGGTTCTGTTTTAAGCAGATAGGTGAACTCTCTTTCACCCAAGATTACAATGTCCCTAGCTTCGCCTAAAATTTGTTTTAGCTCTTCCTGGTAAGCCCTTGAAGGGTCTTGTGTTAACTTCTCATAAGTCGTTCTATCGCCTAAAATACGAAGGGACTCAGCAAGGTTGTAACTAGTGTCCATGATGACGACACCTCCCCCCTTATCTGCGGGTTTGATTGTAATGCTAGTGTCGTCACCTAGTGTTTTAAGTGCGTGTTTTTCTTCTTTAGTCATGTTTTCTTGTTGTCTGTTTTTTCTAGATGCGAGTTCCTCAAAGTCGTCCAAAATAAGTTTATTGAAAACTTCTAGGTATTGGCCTTTACAGTGTCCTGGGTAAAAGTTAGATTTATTTTTAAGGTTGGAGTGTATAAACACATCCTTCCTGGTGGACTCTGACTCTAATTGATCCGTTACTGGTGTATGGTGATTTGTGCTATTTCCAGTGATATTCTTATTAATAAAAAACCTTTTGATTGTTAATTGTCGTAGATATTTTTGTGCATCAATAAAAAGATCAAAGCCACTGGGACCCCTTGAGGGCGCAAAATTCAGTCCCTTGGCCAATACTTGTGTTTGCACTGGGTCCAGTGGCCTTGAACTTAAATTAAAAACACCTTTCAGTGAGCTTGTTTTTTTGGCCTACATTTCCGTCTTCCTCTCTTCCCTCTCTGCCTCTTTTCTTTCCCTTCCCCTCTGGTGTCTCTTGTACCCCCGGGTCGTCTAGGCAAGAGAATCGGTTTCTTATCTCTGTCGACGTCTGTGGTGCCTGTTCTAAAAAAGAAACCACTGTCCTGGGGGCTTCTGCACGTTCCCAAATGGGCGTTCTTGTTGCCCCATGTTCTGTCCTTTTATCCCCATAGTCCCTCCTATCTCTCCTTTCCTCATACCTTTCCCTCGACCTTTCCTCCCTCGGTCGCCTTGGAGACCTGTCTCTCCTTGGTGACAAGTCTCTTCTTGGTGAGCGTTCCCATCTATAACTTCTGTCATCTCTATCGTATCTTGTATTCTTGTTATAAGAGTGGTAATTGCCCCCATCTCTACTGTAATAATTAGGGTGTCTTTTTTCTGTCTCCCTTACATATTCCCTGTTATATCTGGAGTTTCCTCCTTTGGAATGTGTATTACTAGTGTGTTGCTCCCTACGTCTGTCGTCATATTGGTATTTTATGGTTGGTTTATGCTCATTCGCAATTCCACTCCTTTCTCCTGTTTGATCTTTCTTAGGGGGTGGGCCTACAGACTTAACGGGGCTTTTCTTTCTCTCCGGTGGTTTGTGGGGTACTTTCTTCTCTTTCCCTGATGTTGAATTACTTCTATCTCTCTTCACTGGTTCCCTCGTTGCTGATTTGTCCCACTTTCGCTGTTTCCCATCCCTGTAATCTTCCTCGTCTCTTATGAATTTCTTATTCTTGTTAATAAGGATATTACTTTCTAATGTGTCCAACTCTATAGATAATTTATTGTTTAGAGTGTTAAAACTGGAATGGCCCATGTGGGGTTCCAAAACGGTTTTAATCTGATTTATCTCTGTATCCAATTTTATAAGAGTTAGATCATGATGAGATATAAGCAAGTTCATCAAATCTATACTGCATGTGTCCAATATTTTTTCCCACATGCATGCATACTCTATTTCAGTTAGTTCGAAGGAGGAAGGTTTATGGACTCTAAGACCCCTAGGGATCCTTGCGACCCTCAAATATTCTTCTAGATATGTCTTGTCTAGTAGGATACGCACTTCCTTTTTCATCACTCTATCTAGTTTTTCAAACTCTGTCTTGATTATATCAGGAATGTTTAACTCTTCTTTGACACTTAATTTGCTTTCTATGTCATTGGACCTCAGTGCTCTCTTTTCAAACACACTTGGTACAATGACAATGGGTGTGCTGTCTATGGGGGTGGTCAGTTCTTCCTCCACCTCCATGTCAGCCATAGTGATGTGTTCTAAACTCTGAGGTGGCAGCCAACGGTGGGGGATAAGGTGAGAATGGTAGTGTGCAAAAAAACAGGCGCTTACCTCAGATTAGAAACAAAAGTGTGCTTACAGTAAAGCGGTCAATTCGACAATAGCTCTCTTACAAATACTTGGAGCAAACAGTAGGATCCCTTCAGCTTCAACCCCAGAAAAGGGTTAATCCAGAGCCCTTATAGAAACATGGGAACAAACAAACAATGGGGGAGCATGGGATTTGAAAGACATATACAATAATAATGGTGATGAATATTGACAGTAGTTCCAAAGGTGGGGGGCGGGTTGTAAATATAATAATACTTACACGGCCATGTGTAAGCAACCACAATTAGTGATCACCTCCTTGAGGGCGAGCTGTGCCTCTCCCAGCTAGATATAGCTGTATGTTGATAGGGTTAGGGGAAATGATATATAATCTATAAGGCTATACTCACACGGCCCTGTGTGAGCTGGTGTAGAAATTGGTTATTTTGGGGTTAAATTTAACCCATCCACATCTATTCGTCACGTAATGGGGGTTTTCTCCAGTATCCAGGGCAGCACGAAAATCAGTGCTAACTCCCAGGCGTCAGCCAGGCTCTCCCCCCAGGTGTTATGATGCGTGGGGGGGGTGATGAGAAAAACGAGTGAGGCACGGTTCCAGTTAAATATTCACAAGAAATCGCATTTATTAATTAAAACAGCAAAGGGACTCACATACATATAGAATGGACCCCTTGGCGCCACTCCACAGCATGCTTGCAAAAGTCCCTTCTGCTGCTTGCTCTTCCGTGGAACGCACACCACATGCGCTCCCTCCATCTGCCTCCGTCCGCCATTTTGGACCTTCTGCGCCACGCGGATCCTCCTTTCTTGCAGTCGCCATTTGGTTACTGTATTTGCGGTTATTGTACATGGAGCTCCTCTCTGTGGGGCAGCCGCCATACCGATACAATAAAGATTGCCCGATGCACCACCTTGTGTACCTAATGTAGCTCTGACTCGTGTTGCACTACCTCAGGCTAGGCTCACTCTCTCTGTGTATGCTGTGTCTCTCCTCTCTCTCCAGTCTGTGCTCTCAGCGGTAAGTGGTCTGGAATGGGCAAGAGTACTCTGGCTTCTCCATGCAGTACTAGGGCGTCTACCTACTGTTGGTCAGTCTAGCGCATTCCCTCTCCAGGATTCCTGACCTCGTTAATAGGCTATCCCTTTAGGCATCCTACCAACTAGCACTACCGCAAGGTGACTAGGACAGCTATAGCCCCTCTCCAAACCCCCTAACTCCTTCCAGGCTCCCAGGTCGTCCCTGCGGTCTGACAACTCCATCAGCCCCCCAGACTACCCCTAGGTTCCGTCCCAACACAGCACTGACTGGCAGCATACACTCTCCTGTTTCCCAGTGTGCCTAGCAAAAGCCTGTCCTGTTGACAGGTATCTCAGCAGCGCCTCCAAATGTAACGGTTTTTCTGGACCCTCCTGACCCACCCAATCTCAGATAGGCCTCTGTGGTCTAACCGGTCCCCATTACATGGATGTGTCTGGTGGTGCACATGTTGGCTACAGGACTCCTGAGTCTCCCGCATGATGTTGTTATGGGGATATCAGCAAAACAGGCAGCTGAGGTAGTGTGCTTTGAGTCCTACCTATATCCAGTGCAGTGCCTCCACCTCATCAGGATCTCTGCGTCCGCAGGGAGATGGATCTGATGAGGAACTCCTTCCAGGTGCCTTCCTCTGCTGAGTAACTCACACATGAGGGTTTTGATGAACAAGGGCATCTTTATTGTCAGGGTAGGCAACTGCCCCTCACAGCGGTCGTACTAGCCGCTCATCTCTCTGCTGCACTCCATCTGGAAGGTTCCTCCTTCTCCTAATGGAGTTGCTTTCCACCTCTCCCCTCAGGGAGATTCACCAGCTTGTCTCTCTTGAGCTGCACAGACTCACAGCTCTTGCATCAGACACTGCAACACTGTTGCAGACCTCCACATGACTCTCCTGAACAGAGACAGAACACCAACTGAACTGAACTCCTAACTTTAGGCAGTGCTGTGTCTTATATCACCTCCAGAAAACAGACACCCTCTGTGTCACTAATCGTGGACACAAAGCATGTTGTCACTTCCTTTGGGACATATGACACCTCAAAAATGAAAAGATAAACACAATAATGGTGCAGTATATTCAAACCATGTGGAAGATAGTTGAATCTTGGCTCGAATAGAGTTCCTACTTACAACAAGTAGAGTAAATGTAAGCAGTGGTCTGACTAAGTCAGTGTGGATCAGGTAAGGTCTTTAACAGAGATGACTCTGGATATGCAGGAACTTCAAACGTAATTCATTGAAGTGATGGAGACTCCGATTCACGCAGAGTGTAGGGATCATATGCAAAAGAAACGGACTATAGTGTGGATCGTATAACACAGTATTTATCCAATCAAACAAAGTAAGAAATGTACTTTCAATAAGTACATAGGGCATGTACACGTAACAGTTTCGTGAGACAGTAGAGGGCTCTTAGTTAAAAGAAGCTAGCTGGACTCTTCTCCCTTTGCTCCCACCTCGCCGCCGATGGATGGCGTCTGACGTCACTTCCGGTGGAGTGGGTGATGACATCCGGTAGGGAGCGGGGAAGAAGAATCTCGGCCGATCAGCAGCAATTTCGGCAGGCACCTCCACACTATAGTCCGTTTCTTTTGCATATGATCCCTACACTCTGCGTGAATCGGAGTCTCCATCACTTCAATGAATTACGTTTGAAGTTCCTGCATATCCAGAGTCATCTCTGTTAAAGACCTTACCTGATCCACACTGACTTAGTCAGACCACTGCATACATTTACTCTACTTGTTGTAAGTAGGAATTCTATTCGAGCCAAGATTAAACTATCTTCCACATTGTTTGAATATACTGCACCATTATTGTGTTTATCTTTTCATTTTTGGTGTGTTCCTGACTGTACCGCTCCCTTCCCCCCCTTTGGAGCAAGCTTGTTTCTGTAAGGAATCCTTACAAATTCCTGTGAAGGTTGAGAAGTATTTTCTTGTTACACACCTATTCACTGCGTGTTTATTTATCTACACTTTAACTATCTAAGGGTGGTACTTAGCGCTGATACAAATCACTTGGGTTCACATATGACACCTCACCAGGGTGTGAGGGCAAACCTCCATGATTGTTACTGGCAACCCTGCATACTTAACAGGATTACTGCCAGCATGAAAGAGATATGTACACCAATTTTACACATGGCTACAAACGCATATCCACAAAGCTCTGTTTAAACTCAGGAATTTAATAAGACACTAGTTAAGTCATAGCTAAAGTTGGTGTTACTCACAAGCAGACCCTGAACAAAGCTTCTCATTATGTGAAACATCATGTTCAAATAGTATTAAAGCAGCAGTTCAAGCAATATCCTACATGTGTGTTTTTTTAATACACTGGCGACACACTTTATTCGATCTCGGCTAGTCCCACGAATTCGGGTATACCCGGGTGTATTGAGGTTTGTGACTGTTTTCTGCCCGAGTGCATTGAGGTATTTTCCAAGCAGGGATTGAAGCATTTTATTCCCGCTGGCTGCAATACTGCACAGTATATATATATATACTGCATTACAATTCATGAATTTATGCCATCTGGTAGACACGCGAAGCATTGCAGCCTATTAAATCCTAATCATTATCATTTAACAGATCAGCCGCCCGTCAGCCAGGCATGAACCCAGGCTGGGAAGGCAAACGCAACGGGGCTTGTCAGAGGTGAGGAGCGGTGCATTCCAGGTATCTGCCAGGTACATACTGGGTATTTGCTCGAATAAAGTGTGTCGGTGCAGTAAATCAGTTCTGTACTATGAAAAAATACTTGTAGCTTTAAAAAAAATGTTTTAAAGACATTTTTTAATGTATCTAATGTAGGAATCATTTCCAAAGTGACAGCCCCCTTCCCCTTCTGATAGGCTCTGGCTTTTGAGCCTCGCCCTCTCTAGCAGTGCACCAATTGTATCTACTGTAGTAACTGCACAGTCAATCATATTCCAGGACTAAATTTCCCATAATGCTGAATTAAATAACCCTGAACAAAGCGATCGATTACAGGAGTTCGATCTGCAGCTTAGCTAATCACTTGTCAGTGTGCAGATTGTATTGATTGAATGGGGAAAATTTATATATATGTGTAGCCTAGCCTCCAGCCGCTACTTCTTTTCCTGGACCTTTCCAGTGTAAGTCCTGTTAGGTGCAGACAGTGGATAGGTAATTGCTTCACAAGGCCTGTGTGCTTTTGCAGCCTTGGATGTATCAACAGTATCCAAGGGTGGGCCTTAGCAACAGCCAGAGAGTGCCAGCCTGAGGGAAGGATATTAATTGGTTCATCTGTAAGGTATGATGACCAATGAGTATTCAACCTGCTCTGTTAAGGGGCGGGGTTACAATCACCAACCCCAGGTTATAAATTCTGGCACTTTCCTAAATTCTGGGTCTCTTTTCACTCTCTTTCCTTCCCTGCGGAGTGAATATATCTAACATCTGTCTCACTAGGAGGCAGAGGAGGCATCCGTAAGGCATGGTCTGGGCCTCAAGCCTTAACCACGGCCTTCCAAGAAGGCAAAGGCAGAAGAGTATGCATCTGATTTGTTGTAACTTCTGCATGCAATAAATATTCAGCTGTACCAGAACCTGTTTGAGTCAATGTCCCCTATGAAGAACAAAGGTGTCAGTATGGGCCATCCCTGCTATCACAGAGGATCCATGCTGGTTGGAGGTGCTGCACCGAGAAAGATCTAAGGTAATCTGCGACCCTGTCCTGTTTCTCCCCTCAACATCGCGGAGCACTCAGCCCTCCTGTTTACCAACCGGTACAGCCCAACATCTAGGAAGTAGCCAGATAATAAGCAGACCCCCCAATATCACTTAGGGTAGGGGTATAAAGGCTAAATATACAGTGGTGGGAAAAAGAAAGTACACCCTTTTTGAATTCTATGGTTTTACATATCAGGACATAATAACAATCATCTGTTCCTTACCAGGTCTTAAAATTAGATAAATACAACCTCAGATGAACAACAACACATGACATATTACACGGTGTCATGATTTATTTAACAAAAATAAAGCCAAAATGGAGAAGCCATGTGTGATAAACTAAGTATACCTTATGATTCAATAGCTTGTAGAACCACCTTTAGCAGCAATAACTTGAAGTACTCGTTTTCTGTATGACTATCAGTCTCTCACATCGTTGTGGAGAAATTTTGGCCCACTCATCTTTACAACGTTGCTTTAGTTCATTGAGGTTTGTGGGCATTTGTCTATGCACAGCTCTCTTAAGGTCCAGCCACAGCATTTCAATCGGGTTGAGGTCTGGACTTTGACTGGGCCATTGCAACACCTTGACTCTTTTCTTTTTCAGCCATTCTGTTGTAGATTTTCTGGTGTGCTTGGGGTCATTGTCCTGTTGCATGACCCAATTGCGGCCAAGCTATAGCTGTCGGACAGATGGCCTCACATTTGACTGTAGAATACTTTGGTATACAGAGGAGTTCATGGTCGACTCAATGACTGCAAGGTTCCCAGGTCTTGTGGCTGCAAAACAAGCTGAAATCATCACCCCTCCACCACCGTGCTTGACAGTTGGTATGAGGTGTTTGTGCTGATATGCTGTGTTTGGTTTTCGCCAAAGATGGCGCTGTGCATTATGGCTAAACATCTCCACTTTGGTCTCATCTGTCCAAAGGACATTGTTCCAGAAGTCTTGTTGTTTGTTCAGATGCAACTTTGCAAACCTAAGCTGTGCTGCCACGTTCTTTTTCGAGAGAAGAGGCTTTCTCCTGGCAACCCTTCCAAACAAACCATACTTGTTCAGTCTTTTTCTAATTGTACTGTTATGATCGTTAACATTTACTGCTGCGGCCGAGTTTATTCGAGCATTTGCCCGTTCTCGGCTGCAGCAGTAACCTGGCGCGCGCCGGAGGGTGCCGGGCGCGCGCCGAAGCAGCGGAGGAGCGCCCTCCGATCGGGGCGCTCTCCCTCCCGCTGCCGGGTCCGAAGGGTCCCCCGGAACCCTCTGCCGCCGTCCCCCACATCGCGGGACACCAGGGCTTCCTCGGGGAGCCCTGGACGTGCGTGCAGGGGGCGCAGGCACCCGATGACGCGTGACCACGCATCGGTGATGCGCGGCACGCTGAGGGAGTGCGGCTAGCACGCCGGGGCATCCCCCGGCTTGCGGTGCTAGCCGTGCTGCAATAAAGTGTGTCGGTACATGCTAACTGAGGCCTGTAGAGTCTGAGATGTAACTCTTGGGTTTTTTGCAATTTCTCTGAGCAATGCACGGTCTGACCTTGGGGTGAATATGCTGGGGTGTCCACTCCTGGGAAGATTGGCAACTGTCTTGAATGTTTTCCACTTTTGAATAATCTTTCTCACTGTAGAATGATGGACTTTAAATTGTTTGGAAATGGTCTTATAACCCTTCCCAGATTGATGGGCAGCAACAATTACTTCTCTAAGATCATTGCTGATGTCTTTCCTCCTTGGCATTATGTTAACACACACCTGAATGCTCCAGACCAGCAAACTGCTAAAACTTCGACTTTTATAGAGGTGGTCACACTTGCTGATGATCAATTAATCAAGGGCATTTGATTAGCAGCACCTGTCTGCTACTTAACATCTTGATTCCTATGGAAGCAGTAACAGTGTACTTAGTTTTTCACACATAGCTTCTCAATTTTGGCTTTATTTCTGTTAAATAAATCATGACACAGTGTAATATGTCATGTGTTGTTATTCATCTGAAGTCGTATTTACCTAATTTTAAGTCCTGCTAAGGAACCGATGATTGTTATTATGTCCTGATATGTAAAACCATAGAATTCATCGAGGGTGTACTTTCTTTTTCACACAACGCGAACCAGACACCACGTGATACAACGCATTCGCGCACCAGACATCACGCATGCGCCGCACAAGGCAGAACCCAGGATGGATGGACTCAAAGCTCCACCCACCTGACACGCCCGCCGCACGCACGCATGCCGGGCTGTTGGCAATAATGCTATGATCAACATCAGCTGCTCATCACCTGCTGCGCATTCCCTTCCCTCCTATCAGCACTCAACTTATGTTTGATGACCTCACTCCCTGCAGCCTTCCTATTGGGCCCCGGTCCTTTATATGCTCAATGAGCCTCATGGCAATTGGCTGAGCATAAACTTCATTTTATGTACCTGTGCTTGCCCCTGCCTTCTTACACCCCTGGACCTTGGCTCTCTTCTGGACTCCCGCTCTCTCCACTGCTTGACCATGGCTACGGATATACGACTACTCTTCACTCTCGAACCCCTACAGCAAGTACCTTGACCTACCTTAACTCTCATACCCTGACCCAGCTCCACAACCCTGACTCTGCAATCCGGACTTAGTCTCGCGGTTGTAGGTCGTTGGTTATCTACATCCCCACCTCAGCCACGCGGTCTTGTCCTGTTTGTGGTGAGCACACGTTACACACGCGTAATCGCCCATGGTTTCCCTTAGGCATGGGGAAAAGGGGTTACAAGTGTAAAGTGCAAGACATTGTGAGTTTTTTCACTGCCACCGTCCCCTCGGATGCTGCCGGTGGTTCAGAACACCATCTCAGCCCTGTCGGAATCTTTCGTGGGCACAGTGACGTCACTTCCGATTCCCCTGGCGTCACTTCCGGTTTTGGGTTTCCAGCTGGGTAACACATCTGTGGGTGCTGTGTCCGTTGGGAGGCTAATGCTCTACAGGTTTTGTTACCAGTTAGCTTCATCAGGAGTGTACCTCCCAGGGGGTTATAACTTTATATTTTTATCTTATTTTTTACAAGGCACTATTATTGTTCACTGGTTCACTTATATATATATATATATATATATATATATATATATATATATATATATATATATATATATATATATATATATATATATATATATTCTGCTATATATATATATGGGATCGCCTATTTTTTCACCCTGTTGTTTGCATTTATTTATTTATAAAATGTTTTACCAGGAAGTAATACATTCAGAGTTACCTCTCGTTTTCAAGTATATCCTGGGCACAGAGTTTTAATAACAACAAAAAATGGTTATATTAAAAGAACAAGAGGTTATACAGTCAATTCACAGACATTTCATGGACAGTTAGAGTTGAAAAATTGGGTACATTGGATAAAAGTGCTGGTGAATTTCAGATTGAAATAGTGCAGCTTTTACATCACCAAACATCAGCGAATGGCAGCAAATGGCTCACACCCTTTAGCTGCCCTTCGGCTGCTCCAAAGACTGTCTGTCTTTGGGTTGACACATGTAGACTGAAGGGGTTCAGATTGAACGCAGCTGTGGTTTCAAAGTCCTTTGTCCTCCTGGGTCATTAACAATGAGAGGAGAGAGCTGCAGATGCCGGGTAAGTCCTTGCGGAACCCCTCTTCCTGATCGTGGCGGCCATTTCGCAATCCTGGTTATAACACGGTCTCATTATGTGGACCCAGACCGCGTTATTATGGGGTTCAGCTGTATAAGGTGGATATATCTAATGGAAATGTTAACACTGGTACATATTAGATTGGATCAATATATATATAACAACAATAATCACATGATGCACAAATAATTGTATTCTAAAGTGCATGAGATAGTGTCCTCCAGAGATTTTTGATCTTACATTGCTGGTGGTACCACAAAAAGTAGGTTAATGTCGCCTTCTTTGAAGACCAAAATAGTTTTCGTAATTGAAATTCCAAACTTTCTTATATAGCACTCACATGTTGCTGTGCGATCCTCTAGTATGAGCAGGTTCCAATTGCAGGGAAAAGAGAATGCTGTTTGTGCTATTCACAGATAGGCCTCGCATGACATCCTTGAATGCAAAGAATCCAAAGTGCTTTGTTGAAAGGCACATCATAAATTTGAAAAAGTAATTGACTTTAATCTTAGAGCAATAGAGGTTGTAAATGCTGTCTCAAAACACTAATGTATTGTATTGATAATTTTAAAAGCTCCTTAAAGCAGCTGCCTAGGATTTATTCAGGCAGAGAGATAGATAGGCATTGTCATGTACGGCACACCTGTGAGCACGTGACCTGCATAGTAGACAAGGGTTAATACACAGCTTGCAAGCTGTCCCACTTTTACCTTTGCAAAGGTCCCTCAAATGAACAATATCTACACTCAATTCTTTCCCTTATACTATCTGTCCTGAACAGCACACAATTGAGCACATGACTTAGGTATACAGCTGCACCTTCCGGTTTTGGACCATTTGCAATTGAAAATCTGTGGCTATCTTGCAGTAACGCTGAGAGATTTCTGCAGCACGCTGCGAGATTTCTGCAACCATACTAATGGCCCATCGGATTAACACAGCGGGGATCCTTGCATTTGAATGGGACTCACGCTGTGTATCCTACCGGGCTGCAAGTATCATTCAAATGCTAGGACCCCCGCTGTGTTAATCCATTGGTCTATTTCTGGTTGCTCTGAACCATCTCATTTTACTGCGAGATAGCCACAGATGGTCTAAAACCGGCAGCTGCATCTGTACAACCAGGGTTAATATACACAGCTACTCTAGCCAACTTACCTTTTTCCTCCGCAAGGTACTTTCAATGAGTTAATATCAACCCCTTGCTCAATTGCAATCATATCTATACACCCCACCACCCAAGAAATTATGCAAATAAAAGATGTACAATTAATATTCTGCCAGGGTCTGAGGTCTCAATAGAGAAAACAGTGCACTTAACACACAAAAATCTGTTGTAGCAAAATGTGTCTGAAAATGTAATTACTCTATCCAGAGCGTGTACTGTACAAGTTCATTCAGAGCCCAAAGCATCACTTATTAAATGTTTTTATATATTTATATTTAATATACAGTGCTTAGATTATACAGAGAACTACAGTGCTTAGATTACACAGAGAACTACAAGATATACATATACAGTGCTTAGATTACACAGAGAACTACAAGAACATACACTCACAGTAAATGCAGGACAGTTTCTTAAAATAACAGGATAAAACATAAAACAGAAATTCCTATACATTATGTTACAATATATCAGGATTTTCTCCTAGAAAAGTTAATGGCAAAGGAATGAAAAATCACTTGTTTGGTCCAAAACACACCTCTGTTGAAATCTGATTTTCATAATACCTTGCTAAGTCTTATGTACTATTTTTCCCCACTGAAACAACATAAGGGCACCCCTATTGTGAATCAGCTACAAGATTGACAGTTTTATGACTGAGTAAAAAAACTTCTACCAAACGAAGTTTGCGTTTTGCCTTAATATATAAACACACTCAAAACTTCCCTTCTCTAAAACCTAAACACACTTGAGTTGCATCAATAGATGCAGGTGGTCATGATGGACGCAACAAGACTGATTACCATCTTAATCCTACATTTGAGTGACAAATGGATATCGGTACTTGGCACCTCTTACCTATGCAGAGTGTGGTCCCATTACATGCCACTCTGTGCCACGAACACACATGTAACTCTTAGGGGCCTATTCACAAAGCGGTGATTAAATCAGTGTGTTATGAGATGACTTTGCATTGTTTTATCGCTCACAAAATGGTATTCATTAAGAATGAAGGCCATTTTTTTAAAGGCCGATTTAAAAAAATGAACTATCGGCCAACCAGTTTTTTTTTTATCAGTGATATCGCACTATAAATCCTAGCAAGCAGCAACTGGTAAAAAAGACCTGCATGGCTCTTACAGGCGATCATGTAATAAAAATATTGATTTTGATTTTGATAATATTGTGTGGGAGGAGGTGGTCTCCTGAGCTGAACCGTATTGATTTCAGCCTCGGGGACCCCCTAACTCCTGAGATACAGACCCCGGTATGTGGTGCCAGTATCTCCTGTGCAATTCATGTGTGTGAGGATCCTTAGGTCACGGCAGCCTCAGCGCGTACCCCACGTACCTCAACCCATGGACAGGACCTGTACTCCGCCTGCGCTTCATGGCTCCTCTTCTCCTGGTTCCAGTTCCCGCACTGGGGGCACTTGGCGCGCGCGTGTGCCTCGACCGGCCCTTAGTACGCCCGTCTTCGGCCCCGCCTTTGGACTCCGCCAACGCGGCGGTGCCATCAATGCATGGCGTGTGCACGCGGCACGCGATCAACATGCTCTAGAGCAGGGGGGCGCAAACTTTTTTCCCTGCGCCCCCCTGACGGCTGTCCCCTCGCTCCCGCGCCCCCCCCAACCCCAACTTACCCGCGCTCCGGCGTAATGAAGTCACGTTGCCATAGCAACGTGACGTCACATGACCTCGCAGCGTCATTTTG
This sequence comes from Ascaphus truei, assembly GCF_040206685.1. Lineage (NCBI taxonomy): Eukaryota > Metazoa > Chordata > Amphibia > Anura > Ascaphidae > Ascaphus > Ascaphus truei. The sequence continues at coordinate 256,610,742 of NC_134484.1, forward strand.
ACGCCGCGTTGCCATGGCGACGCCGGGAGGAAGCCGCCGGAGCCACGGGTAAGTATGGTTTACAGAGGCCCTGCAGCTCCCCCGGCACTTAATTTAAGTGCCTTCGGGAAGCGCGCGGGGCCTCTGTAAACCCCGCGCCCCCCGTCGGCAGTCTCGCGCCCCCCCTGGGGGTCGCGCCCCACAGATTGCGCACCGCTGCTCTAGAGCTGCATCATCACTCAGCACAAGGGCTCCTCCCCACACCTGTTCCTTACGTCGGAATGGCCAATCACAGCCACTGCTGCTGACGCGCCCCTCATCACCTTCATTCATTGGCTGCTTTTCCCTACTTATGCTCTGCTACCCCACTGCCTCTTTGACTGAGCATAATCCTATGTTCCCTTGTGTTCATTGCTTCCTAGCCTTTGCTGTCTTGTCTTCTTGCTCGCAGCTCTCTGTTATTAACCCAGCTTGTTTTGGACTCCACTCTTCTGTACTCCTGACCCCGGCTATCTATGACAATTCGCACCTCTCCAACCCCGACCTTGGCATCCGTACAATGACTATTTTCCTCTCTCCAACCTGGACCCCGGCTAATAGTACCTGCAACGATCCGTACCCCTCCAACCCAGACCTCGCTAAGTATATCGACTATCCGTTCCTCTCCAACCCAGACCCGGCTACCTTGACCAACCTACACTCCAGACATGCCCACGTGGCTGTGGGTGGTGTTTGTATCCGTCCCCACCTCGGCCTCGTGGTCACGCCTTGTTTGTGGTGAGCACATCGTGACAATGTGACCGTGGGATTTAAATCCTGAACTGAGAAACCAGCACCCCATATCGGGGCCTGTATCATGGGAAGTAGGGGGTCCACGAGGCTGAAATTAATGTGGTTCACCTCAGAAGACCCCCCTGCTCCCGCAGACTAGTATCAAACCCCAAATAAACTATAAAAATTTGTTACAGTATAGCTAATCCGCTATGGTAATGAAGCTGCTTTAATGTAATTTTTACTAATAGTGTGCTGGAGTAGGGGGTCTCCTGAGCTGAACCGCATTGATTTCAGCCTCGGGAACCCCCTGCTTACCCAGATACAGACCCCAGTATGGGGTAGCAGTATCGCCTTCAGTATTTAAAACCCCCGGTCAGGTGATGCGGAGGATTTAAAAAATGGTGGCGATACCGATACCCCATACCAGGGCCTGTAACTCAGGAAGCAGGGGGTCCCTGAGGCAGAAATCAAAGCAGTTCAGGTCAGGAGACCCCCTGCTCCCATACTCTAGTATTAAAAATTACATTAAAGCAGCTTCATTACCTTAGTGGCTAGCCGCTAAGTCAATAAAGGGGTAAGGTACAATAGCAGGTTTATTGGGGGCAGAGGGATTGGGTAAAGGGGGTACTTGGCTCAGGGTGGGTTGTTAGGCCTTCCGGAAACATTGTGGGATGAGTTAACCCCATCATTACCATAGTGATAGTAACCACTATGTTAATGAAGGGGTTAATCCACCCCCACTTCCCCGCGACCCACCGGTAGGCCTAAGCACCCACCCTGGGCCAAGTATGTTCTTCACCCAATCCATCTACCCCCCAATAAACATTACAATACTTACTAGCTACCAATACACAACCCATCCCCTCTACCCCTAACACATACAGTACAGTTAAGGGCAAAATTACTATCATCCAGATATGGATAATAGTGCATTTGCCCATTTAAAATAAAACATAAACCAGCAGCATAAAGTAAATAAAACTTGTACTTACCACTCCCAGTCTGCCATGATGAAGGGCGTCCTCATCCTCATCACCATGCATGTCCTCCGTTGGCAGCAACAATACAATCAAAACTACAATCTAATGATCCCTAACCCCTTAATCACCTAAGCGGTTAGTAACCGCTATAGTAATTAAGGGTTAACCCACCCTCCCCTGCTACCCACCCGGGAGCCCTAACCAGCCACCCCAGGAACACTACCCCCACTACCGATTGATTGGCACAGTTTTAAAACTTGCCCATATAATATGGGTAAGCTTTGCCACTATAGCAATAAATAGGGAAGCTAAAAAAAACCAGGCACGAAATAAAACACATTACATAGAAAAAACAAGATTGCAAATGCCAAGAAAACGTTTGATAGGCACAGTGGTACATCATTCTCATATAATATGGGCATGATTTACCACTATCAAAGTCAATGGTAAACCTAAAAAATAAACAACCACCAACAATATCAAATTCAATCAAAACAATCACCAAATAAACAACAATAAAAAGGTAAACACAAAAAAATACCAGAAATCAATAAAGCAAATACCAAAGAAACAACAGAATTAAAAATCAAAACACCAAAAAAGAAAACACCAAATAAACACCATTATTAAAAAGCAAAAGACCAAAAATAAACCACAATTAAAAAACAAACATCAAAAAACTAACGGAAATTAAAAATAGAAAACACAAAAAATCCCATTATAAAAAATCAAATACAAAATAAATACCAGAAATAATTAAATGCAAACCGCCAAAATATATTTAAAAGAAATAAAAGCAAGCATTTGCCAAACAAATCAATTTTTCTTTAGTTCTGTTAGTTTATTGGTGTTTGGTTTTTAATTGTCGTTTATTTTTGGTGTGTCTTTTGCTGATTTTTTTTTTAGGATGACCATTGACTGTGATAGTGGTAAATCATGCCCATATTATATGGGCATGATGCACCACTATGCCAATCAATTGTTTTCTTGGCATTTGTAATGTGAATATTTTTTATGTAATGTGGTTTATTTTGTGCCTGTTTATTTTTACCTTCCCCATATATTGCTATAGTGGCAAAGCATGCCCATATTATATGGGCATGCTTTAACACTGTGTCAATCAATGGGTAGTGGGGGTAGTGTCCCCAGATGGTGGTTAGGCCTCCTGGGTGGGTAGTGGGGGAGGGTATTATATTATCATATCTGGATAATAGTGATTTTGTCCATTACTGTACTGTATGTATTGGGGTAGGGGGTGTATTTATTTGAATGTATTGCACGTTTTTTTCTGCACAGGATTGATACTTCAGGCCAGCAGGGACCTGTGGGGACCACCCAGAGGCCCCCAGACACCCACAGGATCTAACCAGAGGACCTCCAGACACCTGTGGGGACAACCTGAGGAGACCTAGGGAGATCGCCTGAGGAGCCCCGGATACCCACGGGGACCATCTGAATGCCCCCGGACAGCTGCAGGGCACCCGGACACCCGTGGGGACCACCAAGAGGCCCCGGGACACCCGTGGGGACCACCCGGAGACCCCTGCCAGCCTTTCCTGTGCAGAAAGAGAAATGCTTTTATGCATCTCTCAAAATTTTGAGCACCAGCCTTTAGTTGGTGCTAAAATATTGAGACATTTTATAGGCCTATAAGCTTATCACTGCTTTGTGAATAGCTATTACTGGCAAAAAAAAGAGCTTTTGCCTTTATTTCGCTTATTGAACAACCTTTTTGCCTCTGGCTGTTGATGGGCTTCAAAAAGCCATTATAGCACGATACTGCAGTGATATCACTGCTTTGTGTATAGCAGATTAGGCAGTATCACACTAGAATGGCATTTATCGCCCATTAAACCACTTATCTACGCTTTATGAATAGGCCCCTTAGTATGCACAGTAGATGACGTCACATGATATTCTCATTTTTAATAAAGTCCTCCACTGAGGGCATAACTTGTGTCACCTCTCTCTGAAATGCGCCAGCAATAATTCACAAATGTTTTGTTTTCTTGAGGCTGATAGAATTATTTCTGGTTATCGTTTATGACAAAACACAGAACCCCAGCAAGCTCTTTTTGGGAACCCCTGAGCCCCCACAATATATATATATATGTATATGTGTCAAAATGGAGTGATATTGAGCGTGGGATGATCATGTATGACCTTCTAAATAACTCATGTGTCACTTTTAGTGGGCCATCTGTGATAGTCCCCCCAATTAAGTCCTCTTTGAAGACCAGCACAGACCCAGGAAATGTCTTGGCCTGTCATAAACCCAATATATGTTATTTTTAAATTGAAGCTGCTGCATCATTAACCCCTGACGCACCAGATCGATTAAAATATATAATATCTCATGATATTATCATGACAGGCATTTATAGTGGATTCGTTTCTCAAACTTTGCCTCTGTCAGAGGCCCAGATACATCAAGCTGCGATAACAAAAAGTGCCTTATTTTTCTCATACAATACATCAACGTTGCATTGCCAAAAATAAAGCATGTTTATCTTATCTGTTAAAAGTATCTGATCCATCTAGCTGGGGCATAAGAAGATTGGATTAAAAATAAGTTATTGAAACATTGCACTTGGTATGGAAATCTGTATAAGTGTATAATAATTGTAAAATAATTGTATTGTGACGGTATTGGACATTTGGTTGCAGCCATTTGGTGCGACCAAGTCAGCGCCGACGTTTGGCTGCCAAGGGAGTTTTCACTGCAGCCACTCTGTTACTGGACGTTCAAGTTAACTTAAGACTTTTTAGCAGTTTGGAAAAGAAGTCAAGGATAGGGGTTTTAGGGTAAGAAATTAGGGTAAGGGGATTTAGGGTAACGTTTTAGGGTAAAGGGTTTTAGGGTAATGGATAAAGGGTTTTAGGGTAGGGGTTATCATTAGTATTAGAGATTTTTAGGGTCAGGAGTAAGTTAGGGACTTACATTGGCGGTGAAACGGCTGGCGGAGAGATGTCCCTCCGGCAAGGTGAGTGTAGCGGGGGAGGGGGCTTGGCTAGGTATTAAAGGGGTTACACCCCAGTTGGCCATCCCCTACCCTCACCTGGGAGGCGAGGGGTTTACTGGAATGATGTTCAGTATTGTGGTTATGCCCCTGCTTCAGAAATGTGTATTTTCCCCATTTCAGTGTTTGCACCAACACCTACACTGGGATCAGGTCGGGAGGGAAAGGGTTGATTGCATTTTTATGTTTATGGCCCTTTTTTCCCTTTCCCGCCTTTTCAGTCCCCATTTGCAGACTGTGCCATAGGTCGCCATTGAGACTCCATGCATCCTTATGGAGATTTCGGTGGTTTGGGCCCGATATCACAGAAGACCTGCAGATGGCGCCAGAGAGGAGGAGCGGAGAATCCCCATTGAAAGTGAATGGAGTTCTGCATTCCAATGGGTATCCCTCGAGTCCGACCTCCAGGAACGAGCTGGCAGCCAGCCAGACCGCAAAACCGCTGGAACGGATACAATTTCATTAAGAAAGCTTTGATCGCTCAATTGGCGTGGGAACTTGCTCACGGCCAAGTTCATTCATATTAAAATTGTATCTCCGGTTCTAGGGAAGCTGGCGGGTTAATTCCTTTTGCCCCTAGTTTAAGGGGGACCCCTCACTCGACCCCAACCGGGTCCGACCGTCAATGATCCCGGTAAAGGGTCGCGCTCGCTACGAGGGTCGCGCCATTGACTCCAATGGCGGAGGTAAAAGCCGCGAGGTAGAAACGGCTAAGTCAAAATGTGAGAAAACCTAAAGTCCATAACTCCGGTTCTGTTCAGCTTAGAGGACAGAGATCTGGCCACCATGTAGTCATAGTTCCGGCATGACTGCATGGCAAATACCGACCCTTTCGGAGCAACAGGACGGAGTCAGGTTAATGGTTAAGTTTGGGTTTCTGCCATTGACTTCGATGGCAGAGAAAAGCCACTTCTCTGAAATATCTTTAACATGTATTTCTGTAACTCCGATTTGGTGGATCCCAGAGAGCTGAAAATTGGCCACTATGTAGAATACCCTCCGGCATGAGGGTCTGGCAATTTACAGCCCGCTCGGCCCAGCCAAACAGATTAGTTTAATAGATAAGTATTCATAGAAATGTATTGTATTTCATGCCTAGCAGAAAGCCCGCGAAACCTACTAGCCCCAGCAGTATGTTAATGTTCAAGGGGCAACACAATGTCTGCAACAGGCCCCCTGATCAAAGGCTCCCCCACCCTGTTTGTATATACTAGGGTGGAACAGAGCATGCCTTGAATGGTTCTACAGGTGCCATACTTCACACCTTTAGACAAAGGGTTTCCTGGCCAGAACCCCTTCTGGCAGGCTAGGAGACGCCAATCCTTTTGGAGTGGGCCTACGAAAATTGCCCCCTGATTAGAATAATGCCCACCCCTGTGGGCAGGTATTACCTCACTTCCCACGTGAGCTGGCAAGGGGTAATTGGGTGTAGGTAATTGGTAACCAATACCTTATACCCAATGTTAAGGGATAGGGCTTAAATCCTATATAACTGATTGTAAGCTCTATTCCCAGTGTCTTCGTTTGTATCCTGTATTGCTGGTAATAAATAGGAGGGAAAGGAAAAGATTGGGGAGAGGGAAGAAAAAAGCTCGCTCTTGCTACAGTCTATAAGATGGTGCCAGGGGTAAAGAAATAATGAGCAAAACTACACTTGCCTAAACAAGTGAAAAACATCCCTATATAACTAGCACTCATGGGATGATGGTATAATATGTACAGAATAAAACTTAACCTTTATTGGTTTTGAAATAATAAATGAAAAATAAACACTAGAACACAAACACACAACACTAATGATTAAAACAAGTATTAAACTAACCGCCTCCAAATCAAACAACACAATGATTGGGGTGGTAAATAAATGGACTATTAGAGACTGGCACCTTAAAATGTTCTAATCCTAATATATAAGATGCCTCAGTGGTAGGTGTATACAGGAACAGAAGAGTGTGGTATGATTATATATTGTTATAACAAGCTCACGTCCTCCGACCACTCCTGATAAGATTGTCACTCAAGGAAAATATTGTAAGCAAGCTGCAAAGGAGAACAGCAAGAGGTGCAATACAGAAAGCACCTCACTGATAGATGATGGTACAAAAATAGTGTTCTAACCTGATATGTACTTAGTGCAGCCTGTTAGAGTGGATTTTAAAGGCTAAATATTTGCCTAATTCATAATATTCACACTCTATACAAAGGAGTAACAATAACAGATAGTCCTTATGAGCAACGCAATTAAAAACAAATAGTATCAAAATTGGGCTACAATGTAGCTAGGAATATATGACTGGTGAATGGAGATCTTAGATAGGTTGTATTTATAACTGACGGTCAAAGTATCCATTCGACAGACTGGCAGTGGTATATAAATACATCAAATTACCAGAGCCTTATGAGAGCAGTATATAAGGAAATAAAATGCTGCTCAGTTACTCTCTGGTGGCAGCAGTAACTAGATAATAGTTGTATCTTATTCGTATACATAGGAAATAAGTTGTTTTATATATTATATAATCCCAGCGAATAATATATAGATACATAACCCTAGTCAGTATATAATATTTGTAGCCATCATTGTAGTGTGGAACCAGAGATGATGTTTATCAGCTGTTTCATATAAAAATTAGAATGGGTGTCTGCCTCATAATACAAGCAGTTCACAGCTCCGGTAACCTTACACGCTACTAAGCTCCACCCGGAGCGGCGGCTCTCCACACTGAAGGTACAGAGTGAGGCTGCCCGCTATTGCCCGCTATTGTCTGCACATCACCGCTCTATCACGCGGGATGATATCATAGAGTAGCGCCCACCGACGATCGTTTCGCGTCACACTGATACTTTCTCAAGGTGGCCCCGCCTTCACAATAGCCGGAAGTTTATATAGCCAGGCGTTGCTATAGCAACAATAGTGCTGTGGTAAGTATAATGCCTCTCAAACAATTAAAGAGACATTTCAATCTTATAATGTGTTTTGTGATTATTAATACATGGTGGCAGGCTGACTGAATCAAAGCCTAATATCAGGAACCCTGTTACGACCTGATATGGTCCGACTAGAGGAATTGCTCCCGGGACTCGGGATGCTGATCACAGTTGACGCAGAGCCACGATTCCTGCAAGTTGCCAGGATCTTTTTGGATTGGGGGGGGGGGGACAGGGTGTGTCCGGAGGTGTGGGTTTTACGCAGTTTGGATGCGGAGGTGCTCCTCGGCAACGATCTGGGTCCGATGACCTGCACCTATGATCGGGTACCAAGACCCGCTGCCATAGCGGCAGTCACCCGGAGCCAGACAGCGGCAATGGCGGCGGCTCCAGTCCCCCTGCCTTTGGTACCAACGTTAGCGGAGGTCTCTGAGGATACCGGGGATGTAAGCCAGGCTCAGTTGCAACCACAGACCGACTTACTGTTTCCCCTCACCGTACCCCGTTCCCCCAACATTGACATGACTGGGGGGTGGCCAGAATTAGGAGCCCAGTTTAGGGAGGCTGTGAAGACAGACCCCAGCCTGGCCGATTTGAGACTTTGGGCGTCTGAGTCTCAGGCAGGGGAGGGCACTGAACACTGTCTATGGCACCGGGGACTCCTGTACAGAGAAGCGGGGATCCTGGGGATAGAGGAGGGACTGACCGGTAAACGACAGCTCTATTCCGCTAGCGGGACATCAGGGGGTCAACAGGACGAGAGCCCGACTATTGCAGCGTTACTACTGGCCGGGGGCGTCCCGGGATGTGGGCACTTTTTGCCACTCCTTTGATGCCTGTCAGCAGGTAGGTAAGGTGGGCGACCGTGTGAAGGCACCCTTCAACCCACTACTGGTAATAGGGGAACCCTTACGAAAGTAGCCATGGATATTGTAGGGCCCCTTATGATTCCTAGTAGGTCAGGGAAGCACTACATCCTCACGGTGGTGGATTTTGCCACCCGGTACTCTGAGGCGGTAGCGCTTGGCACCATAGATGCCAAGACAGTAGCGGCAGCGTTACTGAACATTTTTGCTAGGGTAGATTTCCCTAGTGAGATCCTAACTGATCAAGGGTCGCAGTTCATGAGTGAACTGTTACAGTGTCTCTGGGATGCATGTGGTATACAGCACCGGCACACTACCCCTTACCATCCCCAGACAAACGGATTATGTGAGAGGTTTAACTGTACCCAGAAGCAGATGCTTCGGACCTTTATAGAGGCAGAGGGGAAAGACTGGGAGATTCATCTGCAGCACTTGCTGTTTGCGTACCAAGAGGTACCGCAAGAGTCTACCGGCTTTTCCCCCTTCGAGCTGCTATATGGCCACAGGGTATGTGGACCTCTGGACCAATTCCGGGAGGGATGGGAAGGGGAGGCTACTGATACTGATGCTTCAATGATCCAGTATGTAGTAGATCGAGACCGGTTAGAGATGCTCATGGGGGGTGGCCCAGGACCATCTCAGGGCCGCTCAGACCAAGCAGAAGCAATGGTATGACCGGAATGCCGTAGCAGGGAATTCATCCCAGGACAGCAGGTGCTTGTTCTCAAACCCACTCGGGAGAACAAACTGATGGCTGCCTGGTCGGGACCGTATCCGGTCATCTGAAAGAGGAATGAGTACAATTATGTTGTACAGGTAGAACCAGATAGGAACAAGACATATCCTATTAATATGTTAAAAGAGTACAGAGCTCCGAGTATGGGAGCGGTGATGGCGATTTGTAGCCCACCGCTGGAAGATCCGGTGAGCAATGCTCTGCCTGATCTTTTAGGGGAGGCTAGGCAGGGAAAGTCTGTAGAACAGGTGGAGATAGGGGGTCAGTTAAGTATTAGGCAGAAGGTAGAAGCCAGGGACATGCTAGAACAGTATAGGGCCCTCTTCACTGACATGCCAGGGAAAACACACCTCACAGATCACCCAGTGCTCACAGAGGACCTGCGACCTCTGCATAAGCATGCTTATAGAGTGTCAGCAGAGGTCAAGACCAGTATAGAGAGGGAGATAGAAGAAATGCTGACCCTAGGGGTAATTGCACCGTCCCAGAGCTCTTGGGCTAGTCCGGTACTCCTAGTGCCTAAGAAGGACAAGACCACCTGGTTTTGTGTGACTACCGCTTGCTCAACGCTGGGACGGTTTCAGATACCTACCCCATGCCCCGCATGGATGAGTTACTAGATGAACTCGCGGGGGCAAGGTACCTGACCACAATGGATTTGAGCAAAGGCTATTGGCAAATCCCCCTGACCCTGGAAGCTAGGGAGAAGTCAGCATTTATCACCCCAAGTGGCCTCTATGAATTCCTGGTGATCCCATTTGGGATGAAAAATGCCCCGGCTACCTTCCAACACCTGGTCAACCGCTTACTGGAAGGGATGCAAAGTTATGCAAGGGCTTATCTAGATGACATTGCTGTCTTTAGTAACTCCTGGGAATCCCATTTAGGACATGTAGCTGCAGTGCTGGCCAAGATTAGGGAGGCTGGGCTCACCTTGAAACCCACCAAGTGTATGGTAGGGATGGCAGAGGTCCTGTACTTAGGGCACAAGGTGCGTAGAGGCCACCTCAAACCAGAGCCAGCCAAAGTAGAAGCCATAGTCCAGTGGCCTGTTCCCAAAACCAAGAAACAGGTCATGGCATTTTTGGGCAACACAGGGTACTATAGGAAGTTTGTCCCACAGTACAGCGCCGTGGCAAAACCTCTGACTGATCTGACCAGAAAGCAACAGCCTGTGCTTATTACAGCCTGTGCTAAAGACTGCCCTTGCTGGGGCTCCCATACTGGCTGCCCCGGACTTCACCAAACAATTCCTAATACAGAAGACCTGCAGATGGCGCCAGAGAGGAGGTGCGGAGAATCCCCATTGAAAGTGAATGGAGTAATGCATTTCAATGGGGATTCCTCGAGTCCGACCTCCAGGAACGAGCTGGCAGCCAGCCAGACCGCAAAACCGCAGGAACGGATACAATTTCATTAAGAAAGCTTTGATCGCTCAATTGGCGTGGGACCTTGCTCACGGCCAAGTTCATTCATATTAAAATTGTATCTCCGGTTCTAGGGCAGCTAGCGGGTTAATTCCTTTTGTCCCTAGTTTAAGGGGGACCCCTCACTCGACCCCAACCGGGTCCGACCGTCAATGATCCCGGTAAAGGGTCGCGCTCGCTACGAGGGTCACGCCATTGACTCCAATGGCGGAGGTAAAAGCCGCGAGGTAGAAACGGCTAAGTCAAAATGTGAGAAAACCTAAAGTCCATAACTCCGGTTCTGTTCAGCCTAGAGGGCTGAGATTTGGCCACCATGCAGTCATTGTTCCAGCATGACTGCATGGCAAATACCGACCCTCTCGGAGCAACAGGACAGAGTTAGGTTAATGGTTAAGTTTGGGTTTCTGCCATTGACTTCGATGGCAGAGAAAAGCCACTTCTGTGAAATGTGTCTTGTATGTCTTTATTTATATAGTCTCCAGTTGTAATCCAGGGGGAGCATAGAGGGAAATAGAACAAAAGACAAGAAAAACACAATCTAAGTGTAGACAGTTTTTAAAATAGTGTATAAATTCTGTGTTCTGTCTTGGCTCGTATGTGATGCCTACTTACAAGATGTAAGTCAAAATCAAGCGGTTTTGACACACAATGGTCTCTGCTAGAAGGATTTCTCCACCAGGTAATGGGGTCTCCAACTCTCAGCTCAGCAGCAATGTGCATGTAAAAGGAATGATAACCATAGTGCAGACCAGTATAATAAAAGAACTCAACTTTATAGGGTTAAAAATGAACACTTACAATAAAAACAAGTAATTTAAGCATGTGTCACAATCATTGTGATCAAGGAGAGAAGAGTTGGTTAACTTCAGGCTCACCCGCCTCCTCCGATGTGACTTGGTGTGGACCACCACTCTCTGGGACTCTGTACCTCCAGCGGTGGATGCCGTTTTCCAGGCCTTCCTCCCCTCGTGGGCTCCCTCTTGTGTGGGTTGTTCAGCTCCCGTAAACAGATGCTTGCAGGCACTGTACTTTGAGCTGCCTCTCGGGTGGATGATTCTGCCTCCTTCTCTCGCCGATGCGTCACTTCCGCTCCGTCCCGATACGTCACTTCCGGTCGCGGTTGTGTGAGTATCTGTGTGTGAATTTCTCCTCTCTCCTCTCTCCTCTCAGGGCGGCTACCACTCTACGCGTTTCGCCAGAAAAGGGTGCGTGGCTTCCTCAGGAGTATTTATATAGTGCCATTAATGTACATAGCGCTTCACAGTAGTAATACATATATATGTCTTTAACATGTATTTCTGTAACTCTGGTTCGATGGGTCCCAGAGAGCTGAAAATTGGCCACTATGTAGAATACCCTCCGGCATGAGGGTCTGGCAATTTGAAGCCCGCTCGGCCCAGCCGAACAGATTAGTTTAATAGATACGTATTCATAGAAATGTATTGTATTTCATGCCTAGCAGAAAGCCCGCGAAACCTACTAGCCCCTACAGTATGTTAATGTTCAGGGGGCGACACAATGTCTGCAACAGGCCCCCTGATCAAAGGTTCCCCCACCCTGTTTGTATATACTAGGGCAGAACAGAGCATGCCTTGAATGGTTTTTCAAGTGTCATACTTCACACCTTTAGACAAAGGGTTTCCTGGCCAGATCCACTTCTGGCAGACTAGGAGACGCCAATCCTTTGGGAGTGGGCTTACGAAAATGGCCCCCTGAATAGAATAATGCCCACCCCTGTGGGCAGGTATTACCTCACTTCCCACGTGAGCTGGCAAGGGGTAATTGGGTGTAGGTAATTGGTAACAAATACATTGACACCCAATGTTAAGGGATAGGGTTTAAATCCTATATAAATGATTGTAAACTCTATTCCCAGTGTCTAAATTTGTATCCTGTATTGCTGAATAAATTGCCTCATTGTACAACCCCTAAGTAAGTGTTCATATTCTGTGTGTTATTTGTATATTTTGTGTGTTCACCTTCTTCAATGAATAAACTTTCTTTATTATATCTAAGTTGCATTCAATTCAACCCAGTGATTTTGTGTTACATTATAACACTGCACAAGTTCCCATGACAGTGAGTGGCGACTAAATGCCGAAAGTGACTTGGTTGCGGCAAAACTGCCACAACCAAATGTCCCAGATCGTGTGTGGACAGATTGGTAGAATTTACAGAATGGGAACATTTCTATATTATGAATTCATTTAACAAGCAGAATCCAAATAGAAAATAGACGTGGAATGGACCCAATGGAGTCAAGAATGAAATCGACTATATCCTAATTAATAACAAGCACGTAATTGCAGACGGCATAGTCCTTAACCTTTCTGACATAATGCATGATCCTCAATTGACTTGCTGCAGATTACATCTGAATGTAAAACTGGAACGAAGAAAACAGATTAAAAAAAAAGACAAAAACAATCAACATTAATAATTTTATGATTTTATAATTTTATGATTATGAAGAATTTATGAGGATTGTAGTTTAAAGAAAAAACTGGAGGATTAAGAATACATTTTTGCAGGGAAGAGCCACCAAATTAATAAGGGAGATGGATAATCTGATTTATGAGGAGAGGCTAGCGAAATAAGATTTATTTACATTAGAAAAGAGGCATCTAAGAGGGGATATGATAACTATATACAGTACAAATATATTCGGGGACAGTACAAGGAGCTTTCAAAAGAACTATTAATCCCAAGGGCTGTACAAATGACACAAGGTCATACCTTAAAGTTGGAGGAAAGGAGATTTTACCAGCAACAAAGGAAATGGTTCTTTACAGTAAGGGCAGTTAAAATGTTGAATTTATTACCCATGGAGACTGTGATGGCAGACACAATAGATATGTTCAAAAAAAGGTTGGACATTTTTTTTTTAGAAAGGATAGGTATACAGGGATATACGAAGTAAGTAAACATGGGAAGGATGTTGATCCAGGGAATAATCTAATTGCCACTTTTTGGAGCCAGGAAGGAATTTATTTTTTTCCTTATGAGATATCATTGGATGATTTTTCACTGGTGTTTTTTGTTTGCCTTCTTCTGGATCAATATACTGTAAGTATGGATATACAGTATATATATATATATATATATATATATATATATATATATATATATATATATATATATATATATATATATATATATATATACACACACACACTTGTAGTATCTTGATTTAAAAGGGAATAAATGACAACTAAATTCATCAAATTCATCAATCCACTAATCAATCTATCACTTGGGAACATGCAGGGCTGCGATGAATTTGAAAACTGACCAAGTAATAACACTTACATTAGGAGAATAGTGACTACTGTTTTATTTTAAACATATTTATTTTAAATCATGTTTTTGTCATCTACAGTACTTCCCAGTAATGCCCATCAATTGTCAGACATGCACTGTAGAGAAACCTTTTAGAATTTTCTTTTTCAAATCCAAGGCTTGGCTTCTTTGAATATTTTTGGTGTTTGTGCTGCAGCTCATCTGTTCAAATTGAGAGGTCTAAAATATTGACGTGAAGGAAACAGATGGGAAAGAATATTATGTGTGTGCTAAAGCCAACATTGGCTTCTTACCTAAGGCAAAACATAGAGACAAGTGTTTTTTCTAGCAGATCATGTGTGAAAGCTGTTTAATAAAATATTGAGCTGATTTGTAAAGCCCAATAAAAAGAATACTTTATACTGTCAATTATAATCCCTTTTGTGCCGAGTAGTCACTCTGCTATGCATGGTGATTCCCTGGCTAGGGTTCCCCTGAGCCAGGAGAGAAGTCAGTTTCTGCACTAGGTAAATGGGCACTAATTCCCAGCATATATGTACTATACTGGAAGGATAGACAAGACTACAGCCTGTACCTATCCCTGCCATGATATTTTTTAAATTCTTCACGTTAGTTAGCCGTAGTTTCACCATGGTCTGAAAGAGTGCAGAAATTGAAATTGAAAACCTGTCACTTATTCCTGTTCATGTGTGCACAATCCGATATTACACAGATGTTTAGTACTGTACTGTATGTACTTCAAGTGTATTTAATTTAACTCTAAAGGTAAAAATGTGAACACACCAAAAAGTATTTTTAGTGAATGGAATGTTTTCTTAGCACACGATAATAAAGTAAAAATGAATAATACAGGTATGGAGTACAGTACTTTACATTATGACTACATTATGACTTTACATTGAATATGTCACGTGAGAAGCACGAGAAATAGCCACACATCGATGGTCAAATGGTCAAAAGAGCGGGCGGCTGGTTGGGGATCGGTGATCGTGGGTGATGGAAGAGAAAAGCACGGGACGTCTGATTCGGCTTCAGTGGGGCTGGCAATGGCTGGTTGTTCATCAGTGGATGAGGGGCAAGATGAGCCCGGGTGGTCCGATTGGGCATCGATGGTCAAAGGGTCAGAAGAGTGGGCGGCTGGTTGGGCATCGATGGCGGTGCGTGATGGAACAGAAAAGCACGGGATGACGGATTCGGCTTTGGTGGGGCGTGCGGCGGGTGGTTGGGTATCGGTGGGGTGGGACACTTCTGGTTCGGCTTCGGTGGGGCAGGCTCCGGCAGGTTGGGAATCGGTGGGGCGGGGGATGTCTGGTTCGGCTTTGGTGGGTGCAGGTGAGCTTGAGCAGCGGCCCAACCAAACAATTGTAGAAGTGATGACTTTTTGCCGTTTTCTTCTATTTCAACACCAGTCCAGGGTTCTTTGCCTTAGGAGCCTTCGGTGCCATTTCCTTGGCACCTTTCGCTGGGGGGATTCATTAACAGCTGACGCCTTTCGCTGAGCTAGGGCCGGGACAGCAACAGCAAGCGAGTTCTTGTGTCCATAGAATTGGGGATGATCCATGGCAAAATATGAAGCACAATACAGTATCTGGACAAGAGTTCTTTCAGATAGAGATAAGCGTGTGGGAGGCTATGCAATTTGTATCAACTTTTATGCACAGTATCCCTGACGTTATTCGTTGGCGGGTGTGCCCACGATGTGCAGGTGTAAAAAGTGGGCGTTTACTTTACCAGTACAGGTACACTGGCGACACACTTTATTCGAGCTTGGCTAGTGCCACGAATTCGGGTATACCCGGGTGTATTGAGGTTTGTGACTGTTTTCTGCCCGAGTACATTGAGTTATTTTCCAAGCAGGGATTGAAGCATTTTATTCCCGCTGGCTGCAATACTGCACAGTATATATATATAAACTGCATTACAATTCATGAATTTATGCCATCTGGTAGACACGCGAAGCATTGCAGCCTATTAAATCCTAATCATTATCATTTAACAGATCAGCCGCCCATCAGCCAGGCATGAACCCAGGCTGGGAAGGCAAATGCAACGGGGCTTGTCAGAGGTTAGGAGTGGCGCATTCCAGGTATCTGCCAGGTACATACCGGGTATTTGCTCGAATAAAGTGTGTCGGTGCAGTACATGATACAGTAAATACACCATCACTTCTGTTGGCTCAATGCACATTGAATATACAGGCAGTCAAAGGTTACCCAACGAAATCCGTTCTGGAAGTAGCGTTGGATAGTGAAACCGTTGTAAAGTGAGTCCTATGTTAATCAGTTGCAGTGAGCGTTGGATAACGTATTCACGCGTCGGATAACGCATTCCGGCGTAAAAAAACAGCCCATAGGGTTGCATTTTAAAGCATTGGATATGCCATTCGTTTTAAAGTGAAACGTTGGATAGCGAGGACTACCTGTACTGGGAATACACATCGAATATACATTCCTCTGTACTTGATGTCTTTTCTAAAGTTGTGATACCAAGAAAAGTTATTTCAAAGGATCTCAGCATGAGAATTCTGGAGATTTACAAGAAAGAACACCAAATTATACATATCAAATGCTGGTTAGCTAATTCGGACATCATGTTAGCACATAGCTCTGTTTGCTATCATTCCCATAGTCAGACTAAAAATGGAAAGAGGATTCACTTGGTCACAACAGAGTAAGTACTGTACTATGGTGTATACACTTACAGTATGCTTGTAATAGTCTGTTGTGTTACAAATTTATTTGGACTGCTGTATTTCAAATGAGAATATGTTTTCCTTTTTATCTTTGAAATTAGTTTTGGGCCTAAAAATGAAATATTTGAGGGGAAAAAAACTTTAAAAATATCATAAGCAATTCTTAAATGATTAATCCATTCCCATCTTTTAATTCTGTTGTGTTACACATCGATTTGTACTCCTGTATTTCAAATGAGAATATTTTTTCCTTTTTGTCTTTGAAATTCGTTTTTGGCTTAAAAATGATGTATTTGAGGGGGGGGGGGGGAAACTTTGAAAATATAATAAGCAATTCTTAAATCCATGTCCACCTTTTAATTTTATAACAGTATGTACACTTATAATCATTCTCATTTTGTTTAAACTGTAGGGCAGTGAAGCGGCTGGTGAATGAGATCAGCGATGCAAATGATGAACAGTCTGCAGCAGCGGTTCAGATGGTTCTGGAGAAGAGTCATAACCTGACAATATCTGAGAACAGCATCAGGGCAATGAGACGTGAATATGGCTGGACCTATGGACGTGCCAGGTAAAGTGTTTTACTTTAATACAGTATAATGCAGGGGTGGGGAACCTTTTTTCTGCCAAGGGCCATTTTGATATTTATAAAATCATTCGAGGGCCATCCAAAATGATCAACTTCAAAATTAGCCTACGATATTTGGTCAAACATTTAATGAACTCACCACTAATGTGATGGCTGGAACTGCTTCTCTTTGGGTGACTGACTGACTCTTGGGTGATGGGTGACTATGATTAACTGTGGGTTGGTGTCTGTGCACACGCACACGCGCACACGCACACGCACAGAAATTGGGCAGGGGGTAGGGAAATCAGACTCTCAGACCCACTCTCTCGCTCAGACTCTCAGACCCACTCTCTCTCTCAGACTCACTCTCTCTCAGACCCACTCTCTGTCAGACCCACTCTCTCTCAGACCCACTCTCTCTCAGACCCACTCTCTCTCAGACCCAGTCTCTCTCAGACCCACAGACTCTCAGACCCACAGACTCTCAGACCCACTCTCTCTCAGACCCACTCTCTTTCAGACCCACTCTCTCTCAGACCCACAGACTCTCAGACCCACTCACAGACTCTCAGACCCACTCACAGACTCTCAGACCCACTCTCTCTCAGACTCTCAGACCCACTCTCAGACTGTCAGACCCACTCTCAGACTGTCAGACCCACTCTCAGACTGTCAGACCCACTCTCAAGACTGTCAGACCCACTCTCAAGACTCTCAGACCCACCCTCAAGACTCTCAGACCCACTCTCAAGACTCTCAGACCCACCCTCAAGACTCTCTGACCCACTCTCAAGACTCTCAGACCCACTCTCAAGACTCTCAGACCCACTCTCAGACACCCACTCTCTCAGACACACTCTCTCTCTCTCTGACACACACACACTCTCTCTCTGACACACACACTCTCTCTCTCTCTCTCTCTCTCTCTCTCTCAGACACACACACACACACTCTCTCTCTCTCTCTGACACACTCGCTCTCTCTCTCTCTCTCTCTCTCTTTCTCTCTCTCTCTCTCAGACACACTCTCTCAGACACATTCTCTCTCTCTCTCTCAGACACACACACACTCTCTCTCTCAGACACAAACACACTCTCTCTCAGACACACACTCTCCCTCTCTCAGACACACACTCTCCCTCTCTCAGACACACACTCTCCCTCTCTCAGACACACACTCTCCCTCTCTCAGACACACACTCTCCTTCTCTCAGACACACACTCTCCCTCTCTCAGACACACACACTCTCTCAGACACACACACTCTCTCAGACACACACACTCTCTCAGACACACACACTCTCTCTCAGACACACACACTCTCTCTCAGACACACACACACACACACACACACACACACACACACACACACACACACACACACACACACACACACACACACACACACACTCTCAGACACACACACACTCAGACACACACACACACACACACACACACACACACACTCTCTCTCTCTCAGACACACACAGGGGGAGGGAAATCTGATCGGGGGGGTGATCGGAGCAGGTGCCCTCCGCAACTGCTGCTCGGTGTGGGGAGAAGGAGGACCGTGTAAGTGCACAAGGGGGGGGAATCTGAGCAGGGGGGATCGGAGCAGGTGCCCTCCTCTGCAACTGCTACCCGGTGTGGGGAGGAGGGCCATGTAAGTGCACGCGGGGGGGGGAGGGGCGAAGCAGGGGAGGATTGGAGCAGGTACCCTCCACAACTGCTGCCCGGTGTGGGGAGGAGGAGGAGAGGCGGTAGTGAGGTGTCTCTCCCACCACAGACTCGTTCTTCTATCCCCCAGTGAGACACACAGAGACAGTGACACACACAGAGACAGTGACACACACAGAGACAGTGACACACACAGAGACCATGAGACACACAGAGACAGTGACACACACACACACACACACACACACACAGAGACAGTGACACACACACACACACACACACACACACACACACACACACACACACACACACACACACACACACACACACACACACACACACACACACACACACACACAGTGACACACACACACAGACAGACAGAGACACACAGTGCCAGACACACACAGTGACAGTGCCAGACACACACACACACACACACACACACACACACACACACACACACACACACACACACACACACACACACACACACACACACACACACACACACACACACACACACACACACACAATAAGCCCACCTCTGCAAACACACACAAAAATAAGGCCCCTCCCCCCTTAGGGTGGGTAAGGTGCCTGGGAGGGGGTATAAGGGGTCATGTGGGTTACCTGGGGCCCGTGGATGGGCTGCTGGAGCAGCATAGGTAGCCATTGCAGCTGAGAGACTGGCAGGCCCGCGGAGCCTAAAGGGAGGGACAGAGGGGCGGAGCCTAAGGAGCCGGCATTACTGGGGGAGAGAAGGGAGGGGAGCAGTGCTGTAGGAAGAGGCGGGCCAAAAAAAAAAATCTTGGTAGAGTGACAGCACGGGCAGCCAATCAGGAAAGGGGGAGTTTAAATCAAATTTTTTTTTTTAAACCATTCTTGCAGGCTTGCTTTCTTGGGGCCGGACCAAATGATTTCGCGGGCCTTACACGGCCCGCGGGCCGGATATTCCCCACCCCTGGTATAATGCAATAGTGTTGTTCTTAGAAGTGTAATGTAGCTTGCTACAGCAATGTACTGTACTCACTGTAGTGTAGCACCTAGAGCGACACAGTACAGTACAGCTAAAGTGTTATATGCAAACGTGCAGTTTTACAGTACCTGTAAAATAATTTTTTGTCATTACAGAATGTTTCCAATGATAAGGGAGCCCAACAAGATCAAAAGAGTCGACCAAGCACGTGCATGGATCGATAGTGGTTAAACTTATCAGGATGTTATATTTTCTGATGAGATAAATCGCCCTAGAAAGATTATCCACCTTTGTCTTCTGCAAAAAAAAGTCTAGCCCTGAAACCGCAGCCCCAGCACCCAGTCAAGATCCACGTGTGGGGTGCAATCTCAATTCTTGGACTAGGACCTATAATACTATTTGAAGGTACAGTAAGTCACAAAGTAACATGCTGTAGTGTAATGCACTGTACTAGTGTATGGCATCATGTACATTTCCTTTTTTTTCTTGTCTCTGTCTTGGAATCATGGATAATTTGTTTTTCCAAGAGCACATTATCGGCCCTAAAGTTGTATATATTAGGGGTGATTTCCCATCTGTTCACCGATTCATCTATGTGAGGATTGGACCGCGGTCCTGCCCACGTAACGCATCCCGTGAAGCATTGGGTGATGCCCCACGTGCGTGCGCTGTGCGCAAGTGCTACAGTACTCCTGCCAGGAAAGGACCAGGCTTTGCCCCCACGCCGTGTCCCGTGACGCAATAGAGGAAGTTCTTGTCTCCACTTCACGCCGGCGTCGCAATACCAGGGGCACTTGAGGGATTAATGCTATCAGCAACTACTCCTCACCTGCGGTGCACTCCGCCCCTGTTTACCAGTGGACAGAATATGTATGATTACTCACTTCT
Source organism: Ascaphus truei (assembly GCF_040206685.1). Taxonomy (NCBI): domain Eukaryota; kingdom Metazoa; phylum Chordata; class Amphibia; order Anura; family Ascaphidae; genus Ascaphus; species Ascaphus truei. The sequence goes on from NC_134484.1 coordinate 256,631,558, forward strand.
TGCAGCCTTCCCATTGGTCCTCTGCCCTTTATATGCTCTGCCAGCCCTCTGGCAAATTGGCTGAGCATAAACTTCTGTTTATGTTTCTAGTGCTTGCCTCAAGGATCCTGCTGCCCTTCTGTTGCTCTTGTATTCTGCCTTGATCTCTGTTACCTTGACCTCTGCTTCTACCCGAATCACTGCCTTCTCTGACCCCTGACCTCGGCTTGTATTGTGACTCCCACATTCTCTACTCCTAGACCCCGGCAACGCACAGCGACCATCCGACTTCTCCAACCCCAGACCACGGCGAGTATAACGACCATTCTGACCTCTCCTACCCTGATCCGGCTACACGACCTTTACTCTGCACTCTGGACTCGGTTACGCAGTTGTAGGTCGGTGTACATCACTATCCCCACCTCTGCCTCTTGGTCACATCCTGTTTGTGGTGAGCACTCTTTACAGTATGTTCAGCCCCACAAACATGGACCCCGCAGAGGTGGGTCGAGTCCTGCACATGCACTCTGACATGTTTAACCAAATGGAGAAACAGCTTGACCAGAATAGTTGGCGTATGGAGCTACGTTTACTTACAGTACAAGCTATGACTGACCAGGCTAAAAGTGCTCCTGTGGACCCTGTCCCCTCAGCGGTGTCTGCTCCCACAACCGTTCCCATGAACGGAGCCTCCGAACCTTGACTCCTTACACCCAACCGCTATGGCAGCGATCCTCTTGGTTGTCACGGGTTTCTTAACCAGTGTTCTATTCAGTTTGAATTGATGCCATCATGTTTTCTATCCCAGCAATCTAAGGTGGCCTATATCATGTCAGTGCTAGTTGATGATGCCTTGGCATGGGCTTCACCCATCTGGGAACAAAGGCCGGACCTCACGTGCAACATAGGCTGCTTCACGAAAGAGTTCCGCAGAGTATTCGACACAACCGGACTCAAGGTATCCTCTGCCTCATCTCTTTCCATATTTCCCAAGGCAGTCGTCCCGTGGCCCGGTACGCAGTTGAATTTCAGACCATAGCCGCTGAGAACAGCTGGAACAATGAGGCATTGGCGGCAGCATTCGGGCAAGGTCTGTCCGAGAACCGTAAGGACGAATTGCTACACAGGAACACCCCACGGAACTGGAGGAGTTTATTGGCCTATGCATCTGAGTGGACCTGAGATAACAGGAAAGAAGGGCCGAGAGAAATCGACGCAAGCAAGGTATGCAGCCTCCCCACAGCCACTAAACAGAGGTTCTTAACTTCCATCTTTAGTATCTGGAGGAATTCATGCAGCTCGGAGGCAGCAAGTTATCGCCCGGTGAGAAACAACGCAGACGTAATGCTGGACTCTGCCTTTATTACGGTAATGTTGTACACCAGGAAATTGCTTGCCCCCAGAAGTCGGGAAATGCCAAGTCCCCAGCGGGAGTCGGAGGATCACACTGGGAACATTATCCACTTCTCCACCAAAGATGCCAACCAGGCTTTTGATACCCATCACCCTAACTGGTGACTGGAGATCATAAGAATCTACTCTACATCGAAGGCACTCGCCGCTTGTGGTCGCGACAAACTCGATGGTCCCTTTTCTTTCCTCACTTCAATTTAAATTTTTCCTATCTACCAGGTTCTAAAAACGTAAAGGCAGACGCCCTCTCCCGTCAATTTCTAGAAGAAGACAAGGCTGAGGACCGACAGGAAACCATACTTCCCCAATCATGCATCATCTCTGCTAACACATTTGACTCTATGGAGGACATCATGAGAGTTCAGTCTGGTATTCCGGAGGGTCTGGAAGTTCCAGAGGGACATCTCTTCACTGCACCAGCCTATCATCAAAAGGTATTGGAATGGGGTCATTCATCTAAAAGCTCCGGTCATTAAGGTACAAGGAGAACTGTTGATCTTCTGGAACTGACCTTTTGGTGGCCAGGGATGCGTAAGGACATTAAGGAATTTGTCACTGCATGTCCTACATGCCAAAAACAAGACTCCCTGTAATCAGGCCATCAGGGTTGCAGAAGCCTCTCCTTATTCCAGACCAAAAATTGTCTCATCTTTCCATGGATTTGATCATTGAACTACCCATATTCAAAGGAAGGAATATCATTCTGGTGGTGGTCGACCCGTTTTCCAAGCAGGCCAATTTCATTCCCCTCAAGGGCCTACTCAATGCTCTCAAACTATCTGAAATATTTATCAAGGAAGTATTTTGTCTTCATGGGGCCCCCCAAGTTATTGTGTCAGATTGAGGCTCCCAATGTATCTCTAAATTTTGATGGGCCTTTTTCAAACAACTCGGAATCTCTCTTTACTTTTCTTCCGGCTATCACCCTCAGACTAATGGTCAGACGGAGCTATCACCCTCAGACATAATGAGTCAACTCAGGACTCGCTATTGTTTTCCAATTTCGGCTTCCATCCCTCAGCGCTTCCTACCTGGATTTGGGGTACGTGCAGCGGATAAAAGGATTCGGCATCTTCAGGAGTTATGGAAAAAGATTCAGGAGAACTTCAGAAAGGCAGGTCTTTATGCAGAAGAAGCAGGCCGACCTGCATTGCCGTGAAGCACCAACTTACATTCCAGAGCAAAAGGTGTGGCTATCCACAAAGAATAATTGATTGAAGGTCTCCACTGCAAAATTGGCACCCAGGTTTATTGGCCCATTTCCCGTCATCGAGAAGGTCAACCCGGTGGCCAACCGGCTGTGATTGCCAGCATTTATGAGGATTCCTTCAGTCTTCATCACCTCTCTGCTCAAGCCCTTTGTCCAGGATTCCCAGTTCCCTGCTCCGACGTCTCCTCCTGGGTCTGGTTGAGGGTCAGCAGGAATTCGAGGTCCAGACCATTCTGGATTCCAAGATATCCAGAAGAACATTGCAATACCTGGTCCAATGGAGGAGCTTCAGGCCCGAGGAGTGTTCGTGGATCTCCAGGGACCATCTTCATGCTCCTAAGCTTGTTGGGGCCTGTAGGAGAACATGTGCAGAGGTACACAATGGAGACTGTTGTAAGGTGAAATTATAACAAGGCTTTATTGTGCCTGTCGCTTTAAACAGCAAAAAAATCAACATAAGCGAAATAGTGAGCCAACTAAAAACCCCTATCTCTGCTTTGGAGACTATCTATACATGTAGCTCAGCCCTCTCTGACTGGGTTGGTTAGCTAAGCTATTTACCAGCCCCAAATCATGGAGACATTTATCAATACACAGACATAGATAATAGTCTTATACGAAAAAGTCTTATCTGTTAGCTGGGCTGCTGTAGGGGAAGTTTCTCTGCTCTCCTGGAACCGCACCCTTGTGTGCACAGAAAATGTCAGGCTCCAAGTTTAGAATCTTGTCCCATTTGTCTTGTGGTCAGCTTGTCGCTCAAGACATCTGTCCTTCCTTGGTTCAGCCCCATTGTGGACTAAGGAATCTCTGCTCTGTCTCCAAAGTTCAGCTCAGGTGTGAGCTAAGGAGTCTCACTTCCTGTCTCAAAAGACAGGCTTTTCTAAGCAATCTAATCAGGCAGGTGGTGTTAGTTATTTGCCTACCAGCAGTTAACCACCACACTGCTGGATTAGAGGCACATTTGTGAACAGGGATAAGTCCCCTGTTACATACCTCCCTTGTTTGTGGGAAGCTCGGGCTTACCACGGCGAAAGCCCATCCTTCCACTCTCATTCGAGATCTTTCTGTGACTTGAATGAGAGTGGATGGAGGAAGAGAAACCTCTGTCCCGCTGGGATTGGAGCCCTTTCTCCAGTTTATTTTTGTCTCCTCCCGAAGGTGCTTGAGATCAGCACTCCTCAGTCGCTCGAGGAGGACTTTTTCCAAGTAAAGTCTTTTTACCGAGTGCGCGGTCATGAGATTTCTGTTGCGTCAGGCACTCCTCTTTTTGTAGACAAACTGTATGGCAACAGTTGTAGAGCAGTTAGGACTAGCCCTTAGTGTTTTCCGCTCCTGAAGCGGTCTTTCTGCACCTCCCCCACACAACGGAGTCGCCAGTTCAGCTTCTTTGGGACTGAGTTGCACCTCCACCTCCCTTTCCAGAGAATGCCCTATCTTTTCAGCTTCCTCAGCTAAGGATTCTTCTAGCTTTGATTCTGCACTCGTACCTCTGTTTGTTGCCTGTTGGGCAGCTGTAGGTTTGGCTAGTGCTTTCTTAGGTGGCTCAAACTTCGTAATCTTGTTTTGAAGGTGCGTGGAGTCCCCAACTCTCACTGTACCCTTGTCCTCGCGGGCATTAGTTACTGTGGGAACCTGGTGCTTGGGCAGAGCCAATACCTTTTTCCGTATTGGAGGAATCTGTTAGTTACTGGTCTGCAGAGTCTCAACCTGTTTGAGTGCGTCTTGCAAGTCTCTTCTCAGGGACTTTATCTGCGCACTTTGCTTTCTCTGAGTCTGTATCAGTGTCTCCTTCATATTTTGGAGCTCTGTAATTGTCGTTAAGGTTGCTGCTGCGTTTGTTTTCTCCTTGGTGTACTGACTCAAGGGAATGGAACAGTCTCTCTGTCTCTCCAGCTCTTGCTCCAGTTTCTGAGCCTTCTCACGCTCCCTCTCATACAGAGTCACCTGGTATCGAAGCTCCACCTCCAATGATGCTCTGAAGACATGCAGCGTGGCCTTTAGCTCCTCATACTGCTCTGTGGGGACGTACTGGGTATTGAGACGTTCCTGCAGCGCTTGTACCTCTTTAGCAGCCTGCAGCTTTTCTTCCTGCAGCGTTTGCTGCTTCTCCTCAGCATACTGGAGGTGTGTACGTAGACCTTGCAGTTGGTTCTGCAGTCTGTGCTCTGCTTCAAACTTTTCATCTTTCAAAAGTTTATTTATTTCTTTAAGCACGTGCAGCTTTTCATTCTTTCCCTTGACGTGTTCTGTCAACTCAGAATTTTCTTTTTTTAATCTTAAATTTTCTCTTTTTTCAGTCTCTGTACTATTCAGGGCCTCCTTGCAGTCCACCTTCCATTTTTGCACATCTGCTTGAAGGCGGGCTGTCTCCTGGCATTAGACTTCCATCTCCAGGTTTAGGTTCTGAAGCTCCTTCTGAGAGACTTTGAGATCTAAGTTAAGATGTAGGATAGTTTTCCTTGAAATGTCCAGCTCCTCAGTGAGACTGTGAAGTTCCTTTCTGGAGACTTCCAGTTCTGTGCGGCAGCTGTTGATCTCATGATGTGAGGCATCCAGTGCTCTGCGGAGTGTATGAACCGCCTTCTGAGATACGTCTACCTCTGTCCGGACACTGTTGACCTCCTGTTGTGAGGCATTCAGCTCTATGCGAAGAGTGTGCATCTCTTGCTGGAAAACTGTCATCTGCTTCAGTGCCTCCTCATACTTCCGCTTCAGCTTAGCCATAATTTTATCAGATTGGCTCTGCTTTTCATCCATGGCGGTAATAGTAGAGTTTGCAGTATCTAGCTCAGTCTTGAGATCGTCCAATTCTGTCCTGGCCAAAGAGTACATTGTGAGCACATCTTTCTGTAGCTTCACGTTATTTTCCCGTAGCCGATCACAGTCATGCCTGGCAACCTTCAGGGCAATCCCAAGGGCTGGTCAAGGGATCGTCACTCACCGGTTCCGGCTCCGCTTCCCTGGGATGGTTGGTTAAGGTTTTTTCACTATTAGCACCGGACAGACACTTCTTTGGGGAACACGACTTCTGCCTTGGGCCCTCTGGATATTCGATCATCCGCGGGACGACTTCTCCGTTTTCTCTAGGCTGCAGGGCATTTCGGACCCCCTTTTCCTCCGCAAGATCTGCAGATGTGTCTGTTCCTTCCACGATAAGTGAAGAACCGCTTTTCTTTTTCTTTTTTCGCCTTTTTGTTTTGGATGACACCGTCCCCTCAGGGATACTGGGGTCTCCATCTTCATTCGAAATGTTAGCAGCGTCACTGGATCCATCTGGCTTTTCTTGCAACTGTAATAGCTGACGGAAATATTCGGTGATCCACTGCTCCCGCTCTTTCTCCCGCCGATCATATTCATCATCATAGGGAGCAGTCTTTTCGGTTCGTACCGAGTTCAGGCACCCCCACCATTCTTGGGGTGTTTTGTGGGTGTGATTCGGTTTGGGTTCCCCATAAGAGATGTCTTCCTCCTCATCGGCCTGGAAGGGCCACTCTTCCGTGGGGTAGGGTTCATTACAGGAACGCTGTATTTTTTCCTCCATTTTGGGGCCATCAGGTATATTTTTCTTCCTGACCTCTGGAGGTGCTATTGCAGCTGTTGTCACTGTATTTGCTAGAACCCCCAACAGTTCTAGACCTACAGGTGGGCATATTTTGCTTGTAGAGGCCTCTCTGTAGACTTTTTCTTCCCTTTGGTAAGTTTTTCAACATTAGCATTACTGTGCATGCATTCACTCTCGTCGTCTGAATAAGGCCTGAAGGGACACTGCTCCGTGTGGTGGGGTTCTTTAAACCAGGAACACATTTTCTTCCCTATTTTTACAGAGTCTGTATTTGACTTCAGCTGTGTGGCCATTTTAAATTCCCAAGGTTCTATTTCTTTAAATACAATGCTTGCTAACTGCCCATTTTCTGGCTTCAGCAAAGGCATTTGCTTTACACTATTTACTTGCTATATGCAATCCCTCCACTTCAGCAACAGCATTTGGTTTTCTGCTTGAGTTCAGTAATTTTCAGTCTCATCTTTGGGTATTATGGCATTCACTCTCCCAAGATACACAGGCAGACTTTTTTTTTTTTTACTTGCAGAAAAAAACCCCATTCTTTGCAGTGGAATATTTCTTTCACTCCCGGCAGGGTAACTCAACACTCAGCAATTGGCTTTGGAATACCTTTTACACAGTTCAGCAATCCCTTTTCCCCCTGTAGGGCAATTTTACACTCAGCATTTGTTTGCTAAAAATTCCCCTGCTTCAGCACAGTCTTACATCAATTTTCACACTGTTCTGCATATACTCCATTCACAGCTGGTAGTCCTATGAGGTGTGGCAACCTTTATTTGCAAAATCAGTACCGCTCGTGGGTCACCATCGATCACTGCTTCAGCAAAACTTTTGAAAACAACAAACACCTATCCCTTTTAAGGGCTGACTCACTTCTTGAACCCTGACTATGGCTGGAAGACAAAACCCCTATTTCAATGACCATATTACACTTTACTGTGATAGGCAAATAAGGTTTACCTGCTTCAGCAGTCTCTCTCTCTCTCCTCTTGGGATTGGGGAAAAGAGTCCATCTGTGGTTTTGTAGGTTTCAGTGCAGTGTAAGTTTCCTGCCTGGGTGTGTATCCCTTTAATTCTGATCTCTGCTGCAGGTGAATCTTTGTTTTTGTTGCTCAGGTTTGTTTACAAGACTGTATGCAGGCAAAAGCACACAAAAAAAAAATCCACAGGCAATCTCCGGCCCTTTAAACTTCAAAGGCCACCTCTCATCCCAAATTTCTGACACCATATGTAGGAGGACATGTGCAGAGGTACACAATGGAGACTGTTGTAAGGTGAAATTATAACAAGGCTTTATTGTGCCTGTTGCTTTAAACAGCAAAAAAATCAACATAAGCGAAATAGTGAGCCAACCAAAAACCCCTATCTCTGCTTTGGAGACTATCTATACATGTAGCTCAGCCCTCTCTGACTGGGTTGGTTAGCTAAGCTATTTACCAGCCCCAAATCATGGAGACATTTATCAATACACAGACATAGATAATAGTCTTATACGAAAAAATCTTATCTGTTAGCTGGGCTGCTGTAGGGGAAGTTTCTCTGCTCTCCTGGAACCGCACCCTTGTGCGCACAGAAAATGTCAGGCTCCAAGTTTCGAATCTTGTCCCATTTGTCTTGTGGTCAGCTTGTCGCTCAAGACATCTGTCCTTCCTTGGTTCAGCCAGGCAGGTGGTGTTAGTTAATTGCCTACCAGCAGTTAACCACCACACTGCTGGATTAGAGGCACATTTGTGAACAGGGATAAGTCCCCTGTTACAGGGCCTTTCATCAAAGGTTCACCTCCAAGTCATCCCTGGGATTCCCAGAAGTCGCCCCTGAAGTTGGGTACTGTGAGGATTGGACCTCGGTCCTGCCCCCATGATGCGTCCTGTGATGCATAGTGTGACAACCCTTGTGCGTGCGCTGCATGCAAGTGCTGCAGTACTCCTTCTGGGACTGGACCTAGGCTCTGCCCCCACGCCGCGTCCCGTGAAGCAACAGAGGATGTTCTTGTCTACATTTCACGCCAGCTGCGCAATACCAGGGGCACTCGAGGGGATAATGCTATCAAGCTCTCAACCCATTTACCGGGGACAGAATATGTGTGATGACTTACTGCCTGCAGCCTTCCCATTGGTCCTCTGCCTTTTATATGGTCAGCCAGCCCTCTGGCAAATTGGCTGAGCATAAACTTCTGTTTATGTTTCTAGTTCTTGCCTCAAGGATCCTGCTGCCCTGCTGTTGCTCTTGCATCCTGCCTTTATCTCTGTTACCTTGACCTCTGCTTCTACCCGGACCGCTGCCTTCTCTGACCCCTGTCCTTGGCCTGTATTTGGACTCACAACTTCTCTTCTCCTGGACCCCGGCTATGCACAACAAGCATCTGACTTCTCCAACCCCAGACTACGGCAAGTATAACGACCATTCTGACCTCTCCTACCCTGACCCGGCTACACAACCTTCACTCTGCACTCCGGACGTGGTTACACGGTTGTAGGTCAGTGTATATCACTATCCCCACCTTAGTCTCGTGGTCCTGTCCTGTTTGTGGTGAGCACTCGTTTCATTCTAGGAAAATGACCCAAAACACAGTATCTTTGCTGCCTATAGTCAGGCAAGCGGAATCCACTGGGTCAGAACCCCGTGAGAGTAAGTACTGTATTGTAACTGTTTCTCGTTATTTTAAATTGTATTAATCTTTGTTATTAATTCACCGTTCTTGGCCCTAATGTTGCAGATTCCCCGATTTGAATCCCATAGAACTGGTATGGCATGCGATGAAACATCACCTAAGAAAATTTGTCAAGCCTGCCAACAAAGATGACCTTGTAAGGGGCATAAATAGTTTCAGGACAAAAACAATTACTGTACAAAGATGCAACAACTATATTAATAATATTAGCAGTGTTTTGCCCGTTCTTTTAGAGTGTAATGGTAATGCGACCGGCATGTCGTTTTGTAAGTACGGTACAGACAGGAAGCAGAAGGTAGGTTTACACTACGTACTTTACAAGTAAAGGTTTTCTCTCTCTGTGTGGAGTTTTGATATTAGCCTTACAGTAAAGTTAATGTTACATTATCATTCCAGGTTTGCAGTAATCCCCCCTTTTCCTTTATTTTCCTTCACAGAATAGTAATGTACAGTATGTGTTAAACATTTTCAGATATTATGAATCTGTGTATTACCTACAATTTTAGCGACAGCGTCCTGTGTGTGAAACACAGTTTAGTGGTTCCGTTTTGTGAATAAATTACCTGTCATCAACTTTTCCTGTCTGGATCCCCGTTTTTTACTATTGGAGCAGTGCTTTCCATGTTCCTGTTTTCCAGGTTTTCTATCTTCTATATGCAATTTCATTGAAGAAAATGTGGGGATTTTGAAATTTTTAATTGCGTTATATATGACAAATATCCATCACATTATGTTTTCTCTAAGCCTCGCAATGTTTTCTCTCCTTATTTAGAGAAAAAGAAAAAAAAATATGTTGGTCAAGATTTTTTTTCACAACTTCATTGTTAGTCATTGTTAGCACTAGAATTCTCAATGTAGACCTTGTGTCCTATGCGCAGACATACCTTATTTATGACACCCACAGCCATGCGTGTCATTAACCAGGAAGTTACATTTCTCAGCTGCCCAAGGACAGCGAATTTGAAAGCTTCCAGCCAAAGCTTGAAAGATCTCAGTGTGAAATGTATATAGCCTCAGGGGAGCTACTGTTTATATTACTACTGTGAAGCGCTATGTACATTAATGGCGCTATATAAATAAAGACATACAATACAATAGTAGAGAGGTGGGGGTAGGTGCGGCTCAATGAGTCTGGTTTGTCTACTGAAATGACCAGATGGCAGGAGGAATAAAAAACAGTTCACTCCATGAGCAAAATCCCAAGGAATATCAAGTGTATTTAACATGCATTGAACAAGCATGAAATGTAGTCTTGTTAATAATGTTAAAATTGAATACATAGACAACAAATAAAATAATTATAACTTTTTCACTTCCCTTTTATCCAGCATAAATTGCACATGCAAAGAAACAGTATACTACAGTACTGTATGCAATTTCATTGACAAATACAAATGTGCGGATTTTTAATTGTGTATATGTGTCTGGAATATCCTAACAGTTGAATGTGTTCTCCCTTTCTGTTCCTTGTCTGTCCACCGGGTGTGCTGCTTTTTCTGCCTGCTTTGGGTTTTCCTCTGTTTGTCTCCTCTTTGGTGCTCCTGTCTTCTGTCTCCGTCTGCCTTATAGTTTCCTTCACCTCTTTGCTTTTGTTTGTGTCCAGACTCCTTCTGCTTCTGCCCCTTATCGTTTGGTTCCTGTTTGAGTTCTGGTAAACATCATTAAAGGCCCTTGCTATTGAACTAGCTTGCCCCTCTGTTTCCTGCTCCCTGGTCCCAGTTCCTGCTCCCCTTCCCTGCCCTGTTCCTGCCTTCCTGATGCCGACCCCTGCATGAACCCCGACGATCCTGTTGGCCACCTGCCACCAAACCCTGCCTGTGACCCCGACGATCCTTGCCTGCCCCTTGCCACTGGACCCTGCCTGTGACCTTGATGATCCTTGCATTCCCTACTGTTCCAGTCATCGAGGTCCTCTCTGCTCCTGGAGTCTCGTGACAATATAATAAATATCCATCACATTATGTTTTTTATAAGCCCGGCAATGTATTCTCTCCTTATTTAGAGAAAAAAAAATCAATTTTTTTTGGTTTAAATTTTTTTTTCATAAGTTCATTGTTAGTCAAGGCAGGCCTTGTGCCCTATGCGAATGCATACTGTATGTATAACACGCAAAGCCATGAGTGTCATTAACCAGGAAGCAAAACTTCTCAGCTGCCCGAAGACAACTACAGAAATTTGAAACCTTGCAGCCAATGCACGTAACATTTCAGTGTGAAATTTTATTAAAGGTGATTACATAAATCTATAGTAATATAATAGTATTTTGCTGTGCCAAACAAGCATGAAATAAAAGCATTTAGAAAGTACTGTAAAACTTAAAAACATGAATATAACATTTTTAGAATTGTAAAGCTGGTAATATAAAAGTAAAAAAATGAAAGTTTAAAATATAGTGGTTTTCGATTTCCATCAACATAATTTTCTGGCTATCGATTTGACACTAATTTCTGGAAAAAAAAATGTTGATAATGCTTTAAGTACTGTACTGTATTCAGGTACTGTAGTACGCATGCGCGTATGCACTCCAAAGTGCGCATGCATGTAATCCCGGTTTAGTGCGCATGCGTCAATGCATTTATGGGCTGTGACACGCGTACAGTACAGTATGCATTTCATTGGGAATTACAGTTACTACTGTACAGTACATTATATTTACCTTCATTATAAACCTTGCCAACCGGTTGGAGATGACCCAATGTCAGGGGTGTACTGGAGTTGATCATGTAGTCGGCATGATCAGAGCTGTTTGGTCCCTGCTGATGGTATTGGGACAGGTAGCCAGATGTAGCCATAAAGGTATAATCAGGTTGAGGCTGGTACTCAGGTCGGGGCAGGTAGGCAGGATAGAGGTTCATCTTGTTTTTATTGTCGGTTTGACCGTAATAGTAGTAGTATTGATATTGAGGCAGACACTCAGGCTGAAGCTGGTAAACAGGGGGTGGCACATTGGAGGGCCTGCCTCAGGAAGTACTATTTTGCAATCTGTTGGTCCTGATCTTTCTCCTTTTTAACTTGCCATGATCAAACATACCCGCAAAAGATGGGAGCAGTGACCAACAACCTCTTTTGCTGCCTGCATGTGGGGGTGTTCTACTAAAGCAATCATTCATTGACAAATTATGCCATATCAAATTCTTCCAACCATGAGGGTTTCGTGAAAGTTAAAAGTATTCATACTTGTCAATGATATAACCTTATATCTCTGATAAAGTCGCCTCCTTATCTGTTCCATCATTAATTGCAGAAAATATCATGTATGCGAAACTGCATTTTGGTCGATTACAAGGAGTTGACATCAAGTATGTCCCATGCAAACAGTGAGCAGTCAAGGCAATGTAACATAATGTACAAGACATTCTGTTTTGGAATAAAATGTGCAAACGCCTAATTTTGATAACGTCTTCAGTGACCAAGGCCATTTAACAATAGATGAATGTAATGTCCACGCTTTTTATCTGGCATAAAGACACCAGGTTTCAGACACTGAGTATCCACCATACTGTAGGCAAATACATACACTTTGCCATCTGGCAGACATGCACTGAACTGAAACCACACAAATCATAAATCAGGTAAGCATCTACAGGTAAATACAGATGTGCTTGACAACTTATTGCACGTTATAGAGAATAAATTGATATCACGTGAGAAACGCCATTGTGAGTTACACCATTTTTAATAGTAAGCAACTGTAGTTGTGATATGTACAGGTGCTCTACAAGGTTTTTAATAATGTTAATTGTTTGGATGCAATCTATTGATTGCTGGTTCACTTGGTAGCAGGCATTAGTAGTTATTGACAGTGTAATATGGTAATAGGTATGCCTCTTTTCTGTTAAAGAGGATGTGTCCAGTGGGAGTGCTAACACAGACTACAGAGTCAAGAAGTAACCTACAGTATATGTGGGCTTCAGCCTCTGTCACACACTATACTTATATATATATTTTGATCACCTTGTTCAGGTTGCACCACTTTGCTTTAATTAGCCCTGGTGTCCCGCGATTTGGGGGATGGCGGCAGGGGGTTCCGGGGGAGCCGGCGGACCCGGCAGCGGGAGGGAGAGCGCCCCGATCGGAGGGCGCTCTTCCGCTGCTTCGGCGCGCGCCCGGCACCCTCTGGCGCGCGCCAGGTTACTGCTGCGGCCGAGAACGGGCAAATGCTCGAATAAACTCGGCCGCAGCAGTAGGAGCTTGATAAAGGACCGGGAGGTCCGAAACGTTGCTTCCTTTTTCCTGTATTTGACCCCTTATGCTTGCTTGATTAAATTAATTTATACCCTACAGAGAGTGCTGCAGTATTTTTTATTTTTTATAATATATATATATATATATACAGTGTTCGACAAACCTATACATCTGCACGCCCCGGGCGAGTGGATTTAACATCGTGGCGAGCTCCTATTGGCCCAAGCAGCACACGTGTTTTTTTTTTAATTTTCCCTGCTCGCGCTGGAAAAAAACAAACTATATATAACTGTATATGAGAGAGAAAGTGTGTCTGTGTATGGGAGAGAAAGTGAGTGTGCAGGACACCAGAAGTACCCCCCCAATCAGTCACCCCCCCACCCCTTACCCAATCACCCACCCCACCCCACCCCACCCAGTCAGTCACCCCACCCAGTCACCCAGTCATCCAGTCAGTCAAGTCACCCAGTCAGTCACCCCACCCTCCCACCCAGTCACCCAGTCAGTCATGCCACCCCCCCACCCAGTCACCCAGTCAGTCACGCCACGCCCCCACCCAGTCAGTCACCCCACCCCCCCACCCAGTCACCCAGTCACCCAGTCAGTCACCCCACCCCCCCACCCAGTCAGTCACCCCACCCCCCCACCCAGTCACCCAGTTAGTCACCCCACACCCCCATCCAGTCAATCACCCCACCCCCCCACCCAGTCACCAAGTCAGTCACCCCACCCCCCCACCCAGTCACCCAGTCGGTCTCGCTCTCTCTGGCTCTCGCTCTCTCTGGCTCTGGCTCTGGCTCTCTCTGGCTCTGGCTCTGGCTCTCTCTGGCTCTGGCTCTGGCTCTCTCTGGCTCTGGCTCTCGCTCTCTCTGGCCCTCGCTCTCTCTGGCTCAATCTGGCTCTCGCTCTCTCTGGCTCTCGCTCTCTCTGGCTCTCGCTCTCTCTCACGCTCTCTCTGTCTCTCTGTCTCTCTGTCTTTCTGTCTCTCACGCTCTCTCTCACGCTCTCGCTCACTCTCGCTCTCTCTGGCTCCCTCGCTCTCTCGCTCTCTCTCTCGCTCTCTCTCGCTCTCTCTGGCTCTCTCTCTCTCTCTCGCTCTCTCTCTCTCGCTCTCTGTCTCTCGCTCTCTCTCTCTCTCTGGCTCTCTCTGTTTCGCTCTCTGTCTCACTCTCTCACGCTCTGTCTCACTCTCTGGATATCTTATTTACCCTATATATCTTAACTGCCCTATACCTACACAGAAATAACCTATACGGCTTTCTTCCAGATCTGACTCAAGCTTCACATGGGAGACATCGGAATCCCCCCTAACCCAGAAGACAGGTAGAGAACACCTTCCCTCCAACTTATAACATTGCGGGAATGAGGGTACCTGGACATTGAGGGACTGCAGATCAGGTAAGATCCCAGGTGGGATTGCTGCTTTAGTTTTTGTTAACCGGGGGCATGCAGACACTGGTTAAAGGGTGCAGGAAACTAGTCATTCACAACTGGCTTTTTTTTCTAAATCCGACATTTACACACACACACGTAACAAGGACTAATTGTAGTATAATGTAATACAATAAATAAAATGATGTCAAAAACGAATGTTATTCAATTTTTTTTAAAGTGGGCCTGGGGGCGGGACTAGGGCAGGGCTGGGGGCAGAACTAGGTGGCGAGTAGATTTTTTTGTTCGGCGAGTAGATTTTTGGGTGATTTGTCGACCACTATATATATATATCACACATTCCCAGATAGCTCAAACTCCTACATCCACCACATCATGAATATATGTTTATGCCAAAATGAGTGCTACTGGGCGTGGCAAATGTATACGTACAACAGAAGACACGGGTGCCCAATGCTACATCAAATTGACAAAACATATATGGTAATGAGTATAAAGTTTAAATACTTGAATAATAATAGTAATTACTTGTTTTTTTAGTTAAACCCTTTGGCCAAAGCGTCGTAAGCCTGCATACCAACGTCAAGGTAAACCAAAAATGCAGGTCCTAACACTAAAACTGGGAACCCTTCCTGTTACCTCTGTATGAGGGGAATGAACTGCAGTGAGTCCTGTCCATTTCAGCAAGTTGCCAGAACCTCCCAAGTTAAAAAGGTGGGGAGGGGCGAGCTCTGGGGGGAGGTGCCACCTAACCTCCATAGACTGTTACCAGTCAGAAATTGATTAACACACATTCCCAGATCGCTCAAACTCCTACATCCACCACATCATGAATATATATTTATGCCAAAATGAGTGCTACTGAGCGTGGCAAATGTATACGTACAACAGAAGACACGGGTGCCCAATGCTACATCAAATTGACAAAACATATATGGTAATGAGTATAAAGTTTAAATACTTGAATAATAATAGTAATTACTTGGTTTTTATATATATATTTGCACAGGGGTAATCATGATAGCAATAGAAGTTACAGCTATGTATCTATCTTAAGTGGAACCCCAGCATTAAGCCAAGGCATGGGTAAAGGAAGTGATGGTGGTACTGGATGCAGTGTTAGCTGAGTTAGTTCACAGGAGAAATATTGCCAAGTTATGGTTTGGTGCATGAGAGGCCGCAAACAAAACAGAATGTGAGAATAAGGGTGGCTAACATGTGACAGGCATACATAAATTACACAATTTTTTGAGCTCCCTACTCTGACTCTAAAGACTAGATGGAAAAAAAGCTTGCCTTACTGTAGCTTGCACATGTAGCATCAGGGCTGCCAGCAGGATGGGGGATCTGCCGGGGTTGGTGTCCCGGGCCACATGAGTCACGGGCCTGTTATATTTTAAAAAAAAAGTTAAAAAAAATGGCGGCGATTCCCCATGCACATGTGCAGAGCCGAGGTCCCGGCGCGCAAGCGCAGGGCAAGCAGGGTGTCTGGCCTGCTTCCTGTGGGCCCACTCCCCCCCGCTCCCAATGTGGGATGGAAGGGAAGCGCAGGTTGTGAGCCCGCACGCGTCAATTGAGAATCCCCCGAGCACGCCAACCCAGCTTCCACCGCGCGCACCAACCCAGCTTCCCCCACGCCCGCCTCCTTCCCCAAGCAGCAGCCGCAGAAATAGCTCACCAGTCTCACCCCCTCCAGCCGCACCCCTCCCCCCATGCCCCTACCCCCCTCCTGCTCTGCCCCCCAAACCTACCTCCCGCCCCAGGCAGCAGCTGCAGGGATATTGGGGGCAGGAGGGGAAGCATCTGGCGGGCAAGGAAGCAGGAAGCAGCACCCACCCGGTCAAAGTCAGTCAAGGCAGTCGCTCACTCACCCACACACCCACTCACTCACCCACCCAGCCACTCAGTCACCCACCCACCGACCCAATCACTCAGTCACCCACCCACCCAGTCACTCAGTCACCCACCCAGTCACTCACCCACCCAGTCACTCACCGAACTAGTCACTCACCCACCCAGTCACTCACCCACCCACTCAGTCACCCACCCAACCAACCAGGCAGTCACCCACCCAGGTAGTCAGTCACCCACCGAGGCAGTCAGTCACCCACCCAGGCAGGCAGTCATCTGTCTTTTGTTGAAAATATAAAAATAAACAGATTGCATTGTAATATTTTTTTCTGTATTACAATCAGAAAACAGTTAAGTAAAAGTTGTGCGCTACAATAAATATTTTTTCATGGTAGATGCGCTATGGATTCAGGGGGGTGGGGCCCTGCTCCTTTCATTTGTCCTGAGCCCATGATTTCTGTTGGCGGCCCTGTGTGGCATCAGAATGTCTCTGCTGCCCACCATCCAGTGTGCATGATTATTTAACATATCAGGGTCCATTATAACATATAGTTGAACCAATCTGTCTAGTAGCAGTGTGGAAACGACACATTTAATTAAAAAGAATGAATATCTTATTTTCCAATACTGTGGTATGTCCGGCTTTATGTCACCAGCTCTTGAGAAGGAAGCACATTGAATTACAGAATACAGGTTATGCACATTGAAAAAAAAAATGTTTCCAAATGAAATGTCAATTCTCTTTAGCAGGCTATGTGCAGACTCCATCTATAATGCAAAGGTGGGAGGGATGTTCCTGAATATTTAGCTGTCTGGGTTACTGAGTTCTTTTGAGGAAGGCACAGCTCTGGTCATCAGTAACAAGAAAACTGGAATCAGCTAAGTCATCCCACTTATATTCATACTACTATTAGATAGGAATCTTTGTTCTCATGCAGCATGAGTGTGAGGCTAATGATAATTCTGAATTTGTGAGGCTAGTGGGGTATGCCATGCTCAAATGCCTGAGAAATTATCGCCATTTAGTATCCCTCAAACTACCAACACCTGTGTCTACTGTCCACCCACAACAGAACCATCACCAGTTGAGACTTGCTGGCCAACATATACAGTACCAACTGACATACAATACACATGGGAATACAAGATACAGTAAGAGTTGGGCTGAAGCAAGAGAAGTGATACTGGAATATGTGCCAGGGACTCAGAATGAGAACCTGGCTGAACTCAGATGGTGACCAGAATCACAGTGCAATCTGTACTAGTGCCAGTCACCACACCTGGGCTCTGCACACCACCACCACCATCTGAAACTTACAGGCAAACATTTTCCAATTGTTGCCACCGACAAACATCTACTCTAAGTGACCAGAGGGAAGAGGAAAAGGGCAGGAGGAATGACTCTTGATAATGATGAGGCGGATGATGGAGGAGGCCAACCCCATGTGTCCTTTTACCACATTAACCTGTTTCTTATACACTGTTGGATGGTACATCAACATGTGGTCTTCCATTATGGTGTACATTCAGACACACTTACACCCCCACTGACATAATATGCACTCTATTGTAAATAATGCCCAGAGTAAGGCTTCAATGGTCTCCCATTCAGTCTTTGGCCATGCCACTATTCTCACTGCCAGTCCATGCTGGTGGTACTCATGATGGTGATGATGGTGAGAGATTTAGAGACAGAAGACTGCTGGCGGTGGCATTTTCTGGTCTCCCTATGAAGATGGCCTCCCATGAATAGTGGCATTGCTTATACCACAGTGTCTCTTTCCAGAATTATGCACAGTTCCCTGAGGTGGCACACAAATATATTTCCACACCCAGGATAATGGAGCCCTCTTATGGGGATGGAAGTATTTCCCTTCTATTTTCTCCTATAGTATCTTCCATCGACATCATATCAGAATTATAAGGAATGTAAAAAAAATTGTAAAAGGGCAGTCAATTTAGCAAAAATGGATAATGAAAAAAAGATTGCAATAGAAAGTAAGGTCAACCCTAAAAAATTCTTTAAGTATGTTAATAACAAAAAAATGAGAAAAGAAAATATAGGACCCTTTCAGTGTGAGATGGGCAGGCAGATTATTGGAGATAAGGAAAAAGCAGAGGTATTAAACAAATTCTTTGCCTCTGTGTTTACCAGGGAAGAATCAAGTTCAATAGTAGTGCCGCAGGAGGAAGCCACAAACTCCATGTTAATGAACAATTGGTTAACTGAGGAAGAAGTTCATAAGCAACTTGAAAAAATTAAAGTAAATAAGGCACCTGGCCCCGATGGCATACATCCAAGAGTTCTCAAGGAGTTAAGCTCAGTCATAGCCAAACCATTATATTTAATATTCAAGGACTCCATTTCCACAGGCTCAGTACCACAAGATTGGTGTAAATCAGATGTGGTGCCTATATTTAAAAAGGGAGCTAGATCAGAACCGGAAATTACAGACCTGTAAGCCTGACTTCAATAGTGGGGACACTACTTGAAGGTTTAATACGGTATAATATTCAGGAATACCTAATAGAAAACAAAATCATTAGTAATAGTCAGCATGGATTTATGAAGGATAAATCATGACAAACTAACCTTATTTGTTTCTTTGAGGAGGTAAGTAGGAATTTAGACCAGGGTAATGCAGTTGATGTGGTCTACTTAGATTTTGCAAAGGCTTTTGATACGGTTTCACACAAGAGGTTGGTGTACAAAATAAAGAAAATTGGACTCAGTAATAATATATGCACCTGGATTGAAAACTGGTTAAAGGACAGACAACAGAGGGGTGTCATAAATGGAAATTTTTCAGGTTAGGCTAAAGTCGTGAGTGGAGTACCTCAGGGATCGGTACTGGGACCCATGCTTTTTAACTTGTTTATTAATGACCTTGAGGTTGGGATCGAGAGCAAATCTCCATATTTGCTGATGATACTAAATTGTGTAAGGTAATAGAATCAGAGCAGGATGTAATTTATCTTCAGAAGGACTTGGAGAGACTGGAAACGTGGGCAGGTAAATGGCAGATGAGGGTTAATACAGATAAATGTAAGGTCATGCATTTGGGATACAAGAATAAAAAGGCGACTTACAAATTAAATAGAGATATATTGGGGGAATCCTTGATGGAGAAGGATTTAGGAGTACTTGTAGACAGCAGGCTTAGCAATAGTGCCCAAAGTCATGCAGTAGCTGCAAAGGCAAACAAGAGCTTATCTTGCATCAAACGGGCAATGGATGGAAGGGTAGTAAACATAATAATGCCCCTTTACAAAGCATTAATAAGACCACACCTTGAGTATGGAGTACAATTTTGGGCACAAATCCTAAGAAAATACATTGTGGAACTAGAGAGAGTGCAGAGAAGAGCCACCAAATTAATAAAGGGGATGGACAATCAAACTTATGAGGAGAGACTAGATAAATTAGATTTATTTACATTAGAAAAGAGGCGTCTAAGAGGGAATATGATAACTATATACAAATATATTCGGGGACAATACAAGGAGCTTTCAAAAGAACTATTCATCCCACGGGCAGTACAAATGACTCGGGCCATCCCTTAAGGTTGGAGCAAAATAAGGGGAAAACTGGGGCGCTCCCTATTTGTTATGGCGTATGATAACGCTTCTAAGATAGTGTGTAACCAAAAAAAGGTGGAAGTGTATACTGGCCCTTGTTGTTTTCTGCACCTGGACCAGTGAGAAGATGAAGCCCGAAGTCTTCTTATAGCGGCAGTAGAGATGGTGGATTGGTCAGCGCAAGGAGTTAAACTCAGAAATTGAGAGAAAGTAAAATACACAAAATCAATGTATTAAATAGACATGTGCATTCAATAGATGAACATATGCATTACCATTGTATATAATAAAAAAATATATAAAATATATAATATATGTACTGGAGCTATGGGGAAGGGGAGGGGTAGGGACAGGGGAAGAGTTAGACTTTTCTTCAAATGTCACAGGCGAACATTTTAAAACTCCACACTTTATAAACTGTAAAAGTGATTACGTGGTTTATTTACTGAATTGCCCATGTGGACTCCAGTATGTCGGACGTACAAGTCGATCATTACGGGTCCGCATACTGGAGCACCTGGGCAACATTCGACGAAAACTAATGACCCATAGTGTGTCAAAGCATTTTGCACTTCAACATTCGGGAGATCCATCCGGTTTGATATATAGAGCTATAGAACAGGTTCCCCCAAATTGGAGAGGGTGTGACAGACTCACTAAGTTAGCAAAAAAGGAGACTTTCTGGATCTATAAATTAAAAACCTTGGATTAAATATTGACATTGACATCGGGGCTTTCCTAGAGAAATTAGCTTTAGTTTATTAACATCAGTTTTTTTCTCTCCCCTTTGTGTCCTCTTCCTCTTTTCTTCTCTTTTCTTTTCTCACGCCAGTGTATTCCTTTATATGTTTTATAACTATAACTGTATAACATAATACATCAAAGTAACCTGTTTTATTATAACATCATGCTTTTTAACAACGGCCAAAGTGGTAATCTGATACACGGCTATCTATTGTAATATGTTCGCATTTTGGAACCCTACCCCTAGTGGGCTGTCCATCTGCTAAGGAATAGACATTTTAATATATATATATACATTTTTAATAGGTACTTATCTTGGAACCAGCTTTTCCTAAATGGGACTCCATTTGAGCCACAATGTAGAGACATAAAATATAATTCCAACTGTCAATTCGAAAATTGCCCACAGAGGGGAGCCAACCCCACAAAAACGGTTTTGTTTATGGCATCTTGAGGATCTGATATAGCTGTAATCTAAATATCTTGCTGCTCTTCGAAATGACGAAGGGGATTATATCTCTATATACATATATTACGCCAAATACATTTACTCATCCCATAGATGCTCAAAGAAAGGTTTTTAATGAGTGAAGATCTTATAATTTTATTTTTAATTTGACCTTATAAATTGCTATTTTAAAATTGATTAGTTGTGTTTTAAAATTGATTAGCTATGTTTTTATGATCAGTCTAGATCAAATATTCAAACTGCTATTGATTTTTCAACTGAATAATGTGGGTTTATCATTCTGAGATATTAAATTTCTGTGGAAATATATTTATTAATATTGTTAAATATTTTAGTATGTGGAATTGATTGTCTAACTGTCATTGTTAAGAGGATCTCCAAATTTGATTAAGCGACAGCTATTTCTGAGCGTGAACAACTGCTATGTGCAGAGGTCTGTTATTATCAGATATCATCTGAGTATTACCCAAGAAACAGTTTTACCAAACTTAAAACACAATAAAAGACACATGATTATTGATGATTTTATTATATATGCTGCAACAGGGTTAGACAATCGTAACTAATGAATAGGTAATTGACTTGCCTATAAAGAGAGAGTACAGTGAGCATCCGGCAGGAACCTGACGAAGCATCACTGCGAAACGCATAGTTCCCTGCCGGAGCTCATTGTGTGAGGGACCCAGACATCCGGGAAGATCCTCTCTTCCGGTCCCGCTGTCGGACGCGCTAGCGGGAGCCCCACTGGAGGAAAAGGTTCCACCGGACCGATCGACGGCTGACACTGGGCTGTTTTTATCCTTGTGTGAGTGTTATACCTTTTTACCTTTGTTGTAATAAACTTCGATTTGCTACTAACCCAGGCTTTGCCCATTTTTTGGAATTTGGGCACCTGGGGAGGAGCCACTCACACATCGCCTCCATTGGTAGGAGTGGAAAGCAAGACGAGACTGATTCAACACAGTTTGAAAACACTCTCTGAGGGAGGAAGCTCACACAAGGCCGTGTGAGTTTCTCTCATCTATATAGAGGACTTATATTATTTCATCCATTCTTCTCTGAGGGATTAGTCTCACTTAAGGTTGGAGGAAATGAGATTTCACCAGTGTAACGATCGTGCTCACCACAAACTGGTACCAGACCGCGGGGCTGAGGTGGGGATGTATAAGCACCGACCTTAGGCCACGGAGTGAGGTCCGGAGTGCGGATTTCATGGTCAGACATAGCCAGGTCAGGATTGGAGAAAGTAAGGTTAACGTTATCCAGGCAGGGGTCAGGGCAGGTGGCACAGGAGCGGTGGTCGAGGAAACAAGCCGAGGTCATCAACAGGCAATCTTGGGTGAAGAACTTCAGCGGAGACACTTCAGAGAAGGTGCTGCAGCACGTCAGGGAAAAGGCCAGGATTCACAGGAACAAGAAGCTTTGACGTGGCAGGGTTTCTGGAAGGACAGAACAGGAACAAAGCAGGACGGAGGCCACAGGAACCAGGGGTGCAGACACGCCACAGGAAACACTGGGGAAACAGCGTAGCCGCTTCAGCATGGCGAAAACAGCCAGGAACAAGGAAAGCAGCGCTGGGGCTACTATGCGAGAAGGCCTTGGGTTGCAGGGGCTAGGAGCCGGAGACAAGGCACAAGGAGGCGTGGCAGGCCAAACAGAGAGTCTGTGAGAAGCACAGTTACTTGCAACATGGATTGCAAAGTCTATGTCCAGCAACTTCCTGAGGGCGGGGCAGTAGCTAAATAGAATAGTGGCCAATCAGGCCACAGCTGCACAGGAGGCAGCAAGAGGCAGGTGATTACAGAAGCAGGGAATAGTTTGTCTGGAACCTGCAAAGCTCCGGATGGATGGGCTCCAGCCAAACCCAGGAGCGGATTCCTGACAACCAGCAACAAAGGAAAGGGTTCTTTACAGTAAGGGCAGTTAAAATGTGGAATTCATTACCCACGGAGACTGTGATGGCAGATACAATAGATTTGTTCAAAAAAGTTTGGACATCTTTTTAGATGGGAAAGGTATACAGGGATATACCAAATAAGTATACAGTACATGGGAAGGATGTTGATCTAGGGATTAATCCGATTGCCAATTCTTGGAGTCAGGAAGGAATTTATTTTTCCCCTTATGAGTTATCATTGGATGATATGACACTGGGGTTTTTTTTATTTGCCTTCCTCTGGATCAAGGGATAATAGGGGAGCCCCTGCTACAGCCACAATAGGATGATGTTGTGAACGGTGCTTTGGGTGTATACAGTAGTAGATAGGTGAGAGAGAGAGAACCCAGTTTAGCACTCAGGTTCACGCTCTGAAGATAAGTGAATGGTTTAAAACATAATCTTTATTAATAACAATATATATTAAAAAATGGTTGATAGAACGACGTACTGAAGGTAGGTAGATCCTGAATAAAATAGCCGTGTTGGCTCCGGATCAAGCTTATAAATGTACCAGAAGTTTTAATAAACGACTGGTATCACGTTGACAAAGAATTCCTGATGTGGACCTGTGTGGAGAGTGAGTACTCCAGGTGTGTCCGGTTATGTACTGAGTCTACAAGTCACAAAGTTGGTATCTCAATCCTAATAGGTGATAGTAGATGTGACTTATAGCAGCTAACATACATAAAGAGCAAATATACTATGTACATCAGTTGTAATTTATTCATACAGTTATGCTCCCCTGTGTAGGTCTGTATATCCACATTAGCATCAGAATGACCCCAGGTGACCCACTGAGAATGATATCCAGGGGTGTAATGACCTATATAACCTGCGTAGTCCTAGTCATAGGTAAGTAGCTTGACTAGTATCCTGGGGGGTACGATGGGGTTCCAATACAGGAGACACTATTTGTGGGAGACAGACTAGTACCATATACTTATATCAGAGGGTGAGATAATAGCAGAGACTGAATGGTAAACCTCCTTGCTGCTGTGTAAAGTGACAAGCACAGCAAGGCAGCTACAGTGTTGCTACAAGTGAGGTTTCTCAGGGCATAATCGTATCGGAACACTGTCCCTGTAAACACTGATAAACGAGGATGATTGTGACCATCGGGGCACTTATATCCTATATATATCTGCACGAGCAGACTGCCGCATCAACTCGCGGTGTTGGTTTCATGCGGAGGCAGTAACTGATCTGCGCGTGCACGTGTCTGGAATGAGCCGACGCGCGCGTTTCGCGAGAGCTTTGTCAAGGCGAATGGTAAGTATCATCCTCGTTTATCAGTGTTTACAGGGACAGTGTTCCGATACGATTATGCCCTGAGAAACCTCACTTGTAGCAACACTGTAGCTGCCTTGCTGTGCTTGTCACTTTACACAGCAGCAAGGAGGTTTACCATTCAGTCTCTGCTATTATCTCACCCTCTGATATAAGTATATGGTACTAGTCTGTCTCCCACAAATAGTGTCTCCAGTATTGGAACCCCATCGTACCCCCCAGGATACTAGTCAAGCTACTTACCTATGACTAGGACTACGCAGGTTATATAGGTCATTACACCCCTGGATATCATTCTCAGTGGGTCACCTGGGGTCATTCTGACGCTAATGTGGATATACAGACCTACACAGGGGAGCATAACTGTATGAATAAATTACAACTGATGTACATAGTATATTTGCTCTTTATGTATGTTAGCTGCTATAAGTCACATCTACTATCACCTATTAGGATTGAGATCCAACTTTGTGACTTGTAGACTCAGTACATAACCGGACACACCTGGAGTACTCACTCTCCACACAGGTCCACATCAGGAATTCTGTGTCAACGTGATACCAGTCGTTTATTAAAACTTCTGGTACATTTATAAGCCTGATCCGGAGCCAACATGGCTATTTTATTCAGGATCTACCTACCTTCAGTACGTCGTTCTATCAACCATTTTTTAATATATATTGTTATTAATAAAGATTATGTTTTAAACCATTCACTTATCTTCAGAGCGTGAACCTGAGTGCTAAACTGGGTTCTCTCTCTCTCACCTATCTACTTCCTCTGGATCAATAAGTAAGTATAGATGTAGGATAAAGTATCTGTTGTCTAAATTTAGCATAGGTTGAACTTGATGGACCTATGTCATTTTTCAACCTCATCTACTATGTAACTATATGTAACTATGTAACATCCTCCTCCACACCACCAAAGCCTCGAGCAAAAGCAACACTACTCCTGTCAGTAGCATCATAACCTTGCCATTCCTCCTCAACTTCCCCCATGCCTGTGCCTTCTTCCTCCTCAATGGGCACAATAACGGAGGCACAGCAGCAAGCAGTGCACCATGCTGAGGCCCTACCAGCTTGGTGTATAATGCCTCACTCACAGTCCCTGATCCTGGCTTCGGCGGTGGCTGCCACTCCGACACTAGCTCAAACAATGATGAGGTTGTGGGGGCGGTCTCCACCAATGTCTACAGTGCATCCCCTCTTCCTCAGCTAACATAATCTAACATACTACAGTATCAAAAGAAGCTTTTTTTTTTCTTTCTTTTTTTACAACAATTACAGAGGCTGGATTATTCTACAAGAAACTAATGACCTTTGGCTTCAAGCAAAATTGAAGATACCCCTTTAATTAAGGCCACTATCTTTGAGAAAGCTCTTTTGGAGCGAAACATATCAGTTTGTCTTGCTACTGTACATGTGAATAAATCGTTTTTATTTCACCCTCTTCAACTGGTTTTGTTCGCGGTGCAGCGCTTTTTGGCTCATTGCCAATTTTTTTTCTCTGTTGTTACTGCACGCAACGCATGCTTCCGGAGACCAATGCCCTGCAAGTTTAATCTGTTGAAACAGCAAATCATCTCATTGCGAGTACTACCTCATTTGTACTAGAGATTCTTCCACCTATTGGAGGTTGCTTTATATACTGACACATGCTTGACTCATTATTTTCTCTATGCAGAGTTAGAAACGAGTTCAGTAACTATCTCCACAAGATGTGCAAAGTTTATACTATATATCCCTGCAAAGTTTCTACTTCATATACTTGCAAAAGGGTCAGGTTTCTTCAAGATCATTATATCTACTGTGAAGGATTCTTATCATTGTATATATAGTTTCTTACATATATTTTAGTGTATCCCATCCCTTTGAGCCCTAGTGTATCCCTTGGATACTCTTTTCCTTTCAAACAATGATGGGGCTGTGGGGTCGATCTCCACCAATGTCTACAGTGCATCCCCTCTTCCTCAGCTAACATACTCTAACATACTACCAAAAGAAGAAACACTTTTTTTCTTTCTTTCTTTTTTTACAACAAATACAGAGGCTGGATTTTTCTACAAGCAACTAATGACCTTTGGCTTCAAGCAAAATTGAAGATACCACTTTAATTAAGGCTACTATCTTTCGATTAGATTTAGGCCATCAGACCAAAGATTAGAACTGTTTTTTTTGTTTAATGTTTTTTTTTAATTGTTAGTTCAAGTGGCCACAATTGTATTAATTACATTTTTGTTGGCCTTATTTTATGTTGAATTATTTGATGCCTGGCCATCTGCCCTGTCTGGATTACCTCCGAGAGGTTCTGGACACTGAATTGGATGGGGCCCTTTTACATGTATGGGATGAGTGAGTTTAATTTATTTCAATTAACCTTTAGATGCCAAAGAGGAATATTTATAGATTGAATTGTTACTATACCTTATTTAATCTTTTTTTTCATGTACCAAAAACCATATGATCTGTTTAAAATACTGCTACTCAACTAATTTTATTGTCATTCTCATGTTATACTGTATATCGGGTGAAATCATTACACTTGGGTTGCGATTGATATAAAATGCAATGCACGTTTTGGACTTCTTTTTAGGACAATTAACTTAGATGCAACAAAACAATAGATTACTGTAACTATTATAATTGAATATCCCTTTCTTGTTCTATGCATCCATATCATGTCGTTTGTGATGCACATGGTAAAAGTGGCAAACTCTTGACATTAGGCTGTGCTTATAATGCTGGCGACAGCAACGCAATGTCGCGTCAAAACAAATGAATTGCCGCCGTCGCGTGCGCTTATAGTAAGCGCGACGCGACGGCTTGGTCGCGATCGCTGGAAGTCATCTCAATTTGATTTTTCCAGCGACCGTAGCCTAAAGTCTCCGTCGCCGGCATTATAAGCGTAGCCTTAGACCTTTTAAATACAGTATCTGACATCCTTTTAAAGAATTCTTTGCCATTTGACAATAGGTCTGCTCTTTCTCTTGCATTACATCTCATTTGTAGTCTTCCTTTTCTTACTACTATTCTGTTTTTATGTCTATTTTTTTTAAAATATTTCTGTTTGATTTGGTCCATGCTGATTAATAATTTTCATGTTATTATTCTTCATATAATATTGCTCTGTCTGCAGTTTGTGCAGTTTTATGGGAAAAGGAATTATCTTTGCATCAGCTGTGAATGAATGCATGTAATAAATAAAAAAGAAATTATAAAATATTATTGTAACCTTGCTCCCTCCTGAACAGCAGGAAGTTGAGCAGCAAAAAAAAGAAAACCATTATAGAGAATACCAGCAAATTATTTGGCAGAGATTATTCTGTCATTGGCAATGTTCCATGAACACCCAACCACATTTTCATGGTGAGAAATATATATTTTTTTACATAAACTAAAAGTGTTTTTCTCTTCAACAACTGTATGATAAATGTGATTTTGGGTAACATTGGAAATCGAACTCCTTTTTAAATTTCCACATTATTTAAGAACACATCATGCAAATTCAAAAGATCTTCATACAGAGATGCTCCTACCTTTGCCCATTATTCCGTGTTTAGTTTAAGTTAAAACAGTTGAAGGAGAGGAGGCTGAGCACAGCAAAAACGAAGGACTAGAGGCAGGTAAAAATAACTAAATGTTGTTTTTTGGGCTATTATGCCCATTAAATAATCAGTTATTTTTACCTGTCTCCAGACCTTCATTTTTGCTGGACACAGCCTCCTCTCCTACAACTATTTTCTCTCATACCACTTCGGGATTGAAGCATGCCCACTGGAACCGGGCTCTATCATCGGTATCGTGAGAAACCGCTACCAATTTTTCAAATAGTGGAACTGTTTGTGCATTAGCAAGTGTGGTTACGGTTTTTCCACTCACCAAGTGTGGAGTTGCAGGAGGGGGCTCGTGCCCATTGAGGGATCTCTGTTACGTGGGCCCTTTCTAGGGTAGTGTACACGTAGTTCGCCCACCCCCTCTTTCATCCCCCACACAGGACATCAGATGAGGTATTACACATATAACTTTAGCTTTGTTTCTAGACCACAGATCCACTAAATCTACTGCCTGTTTTTTTATGGTTCCAATGTTTTCTTTCATGAAATTACATTTCATTAACATTATTTATATATTTTTCCACATATCCATTAACCACAATGTTTTTGAAGCACCAATCAGGGATTCAGCTCCCACTTTTTTCTACTTTTGTTTAAGTTAGCTTGGTGTTATATTACATTCAAGTTAAATATATGTTATTTATTTCATGTTAATTTACTGGTTTTGTAATGGCTTAAAGATCTTT
Organism: Ascaphus truei; assembly: GCF_040206685.1. Lineage (NCBI taxonomy): Eukaryota > Metazoa > Chordata > Amphibia > Anura > Ascaphidae > Ascaphus > Ascaphus truei. The sequence goes on from NC_134484.1 coordinate 256,660,141, forward strand.
TATGCTGATTTCACTAAATGCCAATGCTACTTTAATGGTAGATAATGCCACATTTCGGCTTGAGCAGTTTCCTCCTTATGGCTGTATTTACTAAGAGGTGCTTTTCCATAAGACACCTTCTGGCACCAGAAGGGAAACCCGTATGTTGTCTTCCTGCACCAGAAGGTACCTTATGGAATTGCACCGTTTAGTAATTATGGCCCTTAATAAAAAATCTAATTAAATAGTTAAGTTATTTACTTAAAACATAGACCACATTTAAAGGTGCATGGAGTGGAATTAGTCATATTGTTTACTTTTAATGACCCCCCTGTCAGTGATACCAGAATATGTTTTAGGAAAATATAGTACATGCCCTTTTGCAAAGAAAAAATTACTATGATGCCTAAATATCATAAGAAGGTGACACTATTTTCTTCAATTTCATATTTTTACACTGTAGGTAATTAGAGCAATGTATCTTGATTCATTGATTTACTGAGATGGATGATACATTTGACACTATTTGTATGAACATTGCTCCAAATATGCCTCAATGTACAGTGTGCATTCTTCCATATTAGTAGTTGTAGTGTCCATGTAATAATATTACTGTCACGTACGACACCCAGCTAGCACGCGACCTGCATATGTGACAAGGGTTAATACTGACACTCGCAAGCGCTCCCAATTTTCACCTCCGCAAAAGTCAGTCAAATGGACAATATCTCCTCTACAGGATCAAGGATTAATATACAACTCACAAACTCCCCACTCTTCACCTTTGCAAATGTCCCTCAAATGAGTTATATCTCCCCTCAATCCGCCCCAATATACCACTGCCACGAACAGCACACACGTGAGCATGTGACTTAGAAATGCAACCAGGATTAATACACACGGCTACTCTAGCCACAACACCTTTCTCCTCTTCCAGGAACCAGTGAGTTAATATTAACCCCTACTCAATTGGAAATCATACCCATCCACTGCCACCACCTGGGGTATGCAAATAAGATGTCAAATCAAAATTTACCAGGGCCCAAGGTCCCTATTTATTATAGAATAAACTATGCACTTTCATACACCAAAATCAGTTGTAGCTAAATGTGCCCGACTCGTAATTACTCTCCACAGAGCGTGCAATCAGTTCATTCAGAGCCAAAAGCAATACTTATTAAATTATTAAAATATAAAGTTACAATAAAAGGCAGAACAGCTTCTTAAAATTAAAGGGTAAAACAGAAAATCCTATACTTTACCAAATGCTATGGATTTTCCCCTGAGAGGCCACAGGCTCAGAACAGGAGGTCTCAAGTGATTTATTCCAAGCATGCCCCTGGTGAGATCTGATTTGCTTTGAAGCTCCTTTCCCCAGACCATGTCTATAGAACTTGATTAAAACAGTTGACACCTTGAGTGGACTATCCAGGATGGACTCCTGCCCCAAGTAAGCTCCTTTGAAGTTCAGAGTAGACCAAAGAAACAGTCCTGACCTGTTTCAAGCCCAGCATTTTGTATTTTACTAAAACAAGTGTAGCTCTAACCCCTCAAGCACCAAATGGATTACCTACATAATATCTCATGATATTATCATGACAATTACTTTTTTTCTTTTAAATATAACTATATATTGACAAAGTTGCAGAAATCCCCCAAAGTACTGAAATTAACAAGGCCCTTGTTCAATAAACCCCATGATTAGATCAACCTCTTTTGAGTTCAGTGAATAGGGGCCTGAAATGTGTGTGGACCAATCACCTGTTTCAGCTATGTTAGTGGTGGGCAACTCCAGAACTCAAGGGGCATCAATAGATCAGGTTTTCAGGATATCCCTGCTTCAGCATAGGGGGCTAAATCAGTCTTGAACTGAGCTACTTATTGAGCCGCCTGTACTGAAGCAGGGATATCCTAAAAACCTTGAAGACTAGAGTTGGCCACCCCTGATCTATGTATATGAACAGCAGCTGCCTAGTTATGTGGATGGAGCCAAACAGCATCAACCTGTTCTAAAAATAATATAAAACAATGTAGATTGAATGACTTTTTACCAGGGACAAGCACGACAGAAAGTAGTTGGGAAAGTACACAGCTGGATGTGAACATTGGAAATCACCAAGGAAAATAAGCAAAATGCAGTTGTTTCAAAACAGCTGTAAAACTTCTATTAAGTAGTGACAGCCAGCAAAAAATGAAACAACATTCAAAGCGCAAACTCTCCGCTAGGAAAATTAATTGGTGGAATTATATACACAATGGTGAGCAAATGTGAATCAATAAATGCCCATTCATGTGGTAGAAATCAGGTGAAAAAAAATGTGGTAAACACATATGAATGCTTTCTGTGTAGTAGGTATTAAATCAGGAACTCCCGAAGTTATAAAAAGAAAGAGAAATGGGACATAGTACAGAACAGTTTATACATAAAAATAAACATGAGCAGTGAGCCCACTCAAACTCACATGCTCCACAATAAAAATAGGTGTTTATACCATTCAGGGCCTGTTGAATCGGCGTCTCGTTCCACAAACAACTGGCTGGTGATAGCTGGTATCTCTCAGCTGCTCTCAGTCTCGCGGAGTCACACTTACGGGTTTCCCCAGTGGATGAAGGACGTCGACTGAACCAAATGGAGCTTCAGAATCCAGCAATAGCCTCTGTGGTGCTCGGAGTGGCACACAGAATAAATACTGGGAAGGTACCGAGGAAACATTAAAATAATTTATTTTATATCTTAATACCAATTACCTCAATTTGAATTTTACTGAGAAATATCATAATTCAAGTATAGCATTTCTAGATCTTGTTCTGTACGTTGATGGTAATGTAGTTAAAACCAAAACCTTTTTCAAGCAAGTGGATGGCAATAACTGTGTCCTCAAGAGTAGCTGTCATCATCCAAAATGGACATCTAACATACTCTCTCTCCACCTTGACCACGGCTCTGGATTACGATGACGCTACATTCTCCATACCTAGACCACGGCGAGTTTTACTACCACCCCGCCCTCATACCCTGACCCGGCTATTCGAACATTACTCTGCACTCTGGGCGCGGTCACGCAGTTATAGGTCGGTGGCTACTAACATCCCCACCTCAGCCTCGCGGTCTTGTCCAGTTTGTGTTGAGCGCACACTACAGGTTCCAATTAATATAAACGCATGTACGGAATATACATTTTACATTCGGAAGGAGAGCGACGTTGTATTTTTGTATTATTCGTTTAAACTTTATTATCCTGCACAAATAAAATATTTAATTCGTTAAAAATACTTTTTGTTGTGTGTGTTCATATTTTAAATCTTCTACAGTTCGAGAATTTTTGTATGTCTAAAAGCTAAGGAGCCTCAGAAAGAACTTCTTTCCCATGTACTGTATATGAACTCATCTTTTAAATCTTCAATTAACAATTACACTCTCACACTTGAAATACTGTACGGGAATAAAAGACAGGTTGAATTGCAATTAGATTTTCTAAGACAACTCGCGATCGCCCACTTGAGTTTCGACAGTATTGCAGACAATGCTAAAGTGGCATTTTCTGCACTCGATCAAAACACTAGTAAACTCGCGTATTAACGCAGGAAAATTTCAAGAAATCTCAAACTAACATGGGGTGTGCAACGGAATACAACCCGTGAAATGATTGAATAATGGCCACTGCATCTGTATAGATGCAGAAAAGGCATTTGATAGAGGGAAAAGGAATTTTATGTTTAAAATGCTGGAACGTAGGATATGTTTAGACAGTATATAAAGGCATTATATTGTAATCCATGGGCAAAGGTCAAGGTACTGTAAAAGGACAGGTTTCAAACTCATTTAAAATACTTAATGGAACGAGACAGGGATGCCCTTTGTCCCCATTGATTTTTGCCCTAATAATGGAGCCGTTAGCAGAAACAATAGGAATGATACAGATTTTGTGGGAGTTACAATAGGTGAGGAAGAACATAAGATCGCATTATATGTGGATGCTGTTCTTATGATAATAACAAATCCACTGGTCTCGTTACCAAATATAATGAATGTTCTGGGCAGATATAGTTTAGCATCTAATTATAAAATCAATTTAACAAAAACAAAGGCTCTAAACATAAGTCTTCCAGCAGGGCTGGCGGCAAAAGTCAAAGAAAACTTCCCTTTTGAGTGGAAGAATAGAAGTATAAAATATTTAGGTACAAATATATATGCCAAAAGTATAAGATCAGGCCAATTATATTCCACTTGTAAAAACAATAGAAAACTATTTTAAAAAGTGGAATCCTGATTTTCCCCCAGGGCTGGACTCCAGAATATTTCAAAAGTGGAGTCAAGCGGGTCTAATTAGACTAGGAGATCTGATGGAAGCGGGTAAGACTAGATGTTTTAAACACTTGCAGGACCAGTTTGAATTTAAAGAAGGGGAGAGCTTGCAATATATTCAAATTAAACATTATATGAACACAATTTAAAAACAAAAAAAACACGTTAAGGATGTTGAACCCGTTTGAAACGGTGCTAGTCTTACTGGGTGCAGGCAGACACAATATATCGTATATCTATAGAACATTACTGGAAATCAATATTGAATCTAAGACAGGGGGTTTGATTTAGCCTGGGAAAAAGAGCTGGGTAGAGAGTAATCTGGACTTGAATGGACACAAATGTGGAACAATGCCAGCTCTTCCTCAATATCAACGAATATTTTAGAAAATGTATACAAGATAATGTATAGGTGGTATTACACACCACAAAAACTAAAAGAATGCTATCCAGGAACTTATAATAAGTACTGGAGAGGTTGTGAGGAGGTGGGAACAATGCTTCATATCTGGTGGGAGGATAAGAAAGTAAAGCGGTTTTGGGATATGATATGAGAGCAGACTTTCAATATTACCAAGATTAGAATTCCAAAACCTCTGAGTATTATACTGCTAAACAGAGAAGGGGTCAAAGGGCACATAATTAGGAAATCTCTATTAATACACATGCTAAATGCAGCAAGATGTGCTATCGCTGCCAATTGGAAAAAGCTGAGGCACCCACTATGGGACAATGGGAGTCGAGAATATGTGAGGTTATTAAGATGGAACAACTATCATACAGTGGAATCAAACCACTGACACAAGGTAAAAATTTGAACTCCTCTGGCTGCCATGGTCAGAGTTCACTGGTAACAGCACACTGCGAGAGGAGTTGAAAGTGAAAACATCTACCATAGTGGGAATAATAATAATAATAATAATAATGATAATTTGAACTATTAAATATGGGGTTGACTTGTTACTAGTTTTAATTTAATGCAATTTTATGTTGCTTAATTATAATTTGTAATTTTTTAAATAATTAATTAATACTGTCTGTTAATATGTTATTGTATATTCGGTATACTACTATTTAACTCACTTTATGCTATATTATAGGCTAAAGCTGTAAAAGCTGTAAAATCCCAGGCATTATTGAAATCCCTGCTCTCTGATTGAATAATGCCCGGAATTCTAACCAATCAGAGAGCAGGGATTTAAATAATGCCCGGAATTCTAACCATTCAGTAATGCCCGGAATTTTTGGCAACTTGCCAATTCACCTTTCAGACATGCAGGGGTAGTGCGCTGAGAACACCGCCAATTTTAAAACAACTGTAAGTACCTCTCCTGCTCCAAGCTCTGGCAGCACCTCCGCTCCTCTCCTCACTCAGCTCGGCAGCATATGCAGTCTCTCCCTCTCTCACAACTGCAGTCTCTCCCTCTCTCACAGCTGCTAGTGCTATCAGAAGCTGTCCCAACTGGCAACTTTGTTACTTGCAACAAAGTAATATTTCTCTTAACATCAATAGCTTGTGCTAAGGTAATTTGTATTTCCATTTTATTTACTTGTATTACCGTATATCACTGTTCCTCCACTTCTCTCCCCCATTTCCCCTCCCCTTCTCTCCCCCATCTCCCCTCAACCCACCACTCCCCCTCCACATCACCCCACTTCTACCCCTCCCCCTCTTTCCCCCCTCACCCTTCTCTCCCCCTCAACCTTCTCTCCCCCTCACCCTTCTCTCCCCCTCTCACCTCTCTCTCCTCCCCCCTCACCTCGCTCTCTCCTACCCCCTCAAATCTCTCTCTCCTCCCACCTCACCTCTCTCTCCTGCCACCTCACCTCTCTCTCCTCCCCCCTCACCTCTCTCTCCTCCCCCCTCACCTCTCTCTCCTCCCCCTCACCTCTCTCCTTCCCCTCACCTCTCTCTCCTCCCCCTCACCTCTCTCTCCTTCCCCTCACCTCTCTCCTCCCCCCTCATGTCTCTCTCTCCTCTCCCTCACCTATCCCTTTCTCTCCTCCCCCTTACCTCTCTCTCTCCTCCCCCCTCACCTCTCTCTCTCCTCCCCCCTTACCTATCTCTCCTCCCCCCTCATCTCTCTCTCCTCCTCCCTCACCTCTCTCTCCTTCCCCCTCACCTCTCTCCACCCCCCTCCCCCTCTATGCCCCCCTCCCTGCCCTCCTCCCCCTCTCTCCACCCCTCCCCCTCTCTCCACCCCTCCCTCCTCCCTTCCGCTACCCCTCACTCCCCCCTCTCTCTCACCCCTCACCTCTCTCTCCTCCCCCACCCTCTCACCTCTCTCTCTTCTCCCCCCTCACCTCTCTCTCTCTCTTCTCCCCTCCCCCCTGTTATGCCGGTGCTGCCCGCAGACCAGACCCGTCCCTGAGCTGAAGGGGGAAGTGGTAATACACGCACCCGCAGCAAAGGGAGCGTGTCCGGAGTGTGGTATGAAGCGTTGCCAGGCCAGGTGTAGTAAGGTAGACAATACTTGCCGGTACCGGTTGTAGAACTAGAGTGAAGGATGCCTCGCCGTTGTCAGGGAGTGGAGAGTGGAGATAGGTCGTTGTCCAAGCCGTGTTCAAGGGGTTACCAGAGTGAGCGTTGTCCAAGGAGTGCCGAGATCGAGAGCCAGAGGGGGTAGTCGTACATGCCGCGTCAGAACCTGTGAAAACATTGAGAGAATCCAGAAGTACTTCCATACAGAGACTATGTCGGGCAAAGACTGAGAGCAGAGAGGAGCTAGATAAAACAGGAAGGTCCAATTAGGAACGGAGGCGGGACAAGAAGAGCTACAGGGAGACATTGCAGATTGGTGCAGGCATAACAGGCCAGGTGAGTCTTGTTGGTAACCTGAGTATGCCCGTGCAGTGTGCGGGGGCGGAGCCTGAGGTCCGGGGGACGGGAAGAAGAGCGTGCTTCGTAACTCATGTACGCGCGTGAACCGAGCCAGTGGATGGTGCAGGTGTGCGTGCAGGTGTGCGTGCAGGAGGGCGTGGGCACGCCCGGCGCTGAGCAGAGGAATCGCCAAGGGGAGTGATCGCGCGACGGCAGCAGGAGCGAGGAGCCGTGGAGCCCGGTAAGGCAGGTTTGTTTTGTGTGTCCAGGGACTCCCTGTGGGAAGGGGGTGCTTTGTGTGGGGAGCGTGGAGAACGCCGATTCCTGACAGTACCCCCCTCTTCAGGAACGGCCTCAGGACGATCCAAGAATGGTTTCTCTGGAAACTTTTTCCTGAAGGACTTAAGAAGGGCCGGGGCATGAATGTCCTTTGAAGGTACCCAGGATCTCTCTTCAGGGCCAAAGCCCTTCCACTGCACCAAGAGCTGGAGCTGACCCCTGGATAGGCGAGAATCCAAAAGAGAGTGAACTTCATATTCTTCATTATTTTGTACAGTAATGGGATCCGCTTTACGAGTCTGATCCGGAAAGAAGTGACTGGAGATAAATGGTTTTAAGAGGGACACATGAAAGACATTGGGAATCTTCATACTGGGTGGTAGTTGGAGCCGGAATGCCATGGGATTGATTTGTTCGCAAATAGGGAAGGGACCCAGGAACTTAGGTGCCAGTTTAGGAGATGGTACCTTGAGGTGGATATTCTTAGAGGAGAGCCATACCAAATCCCCTGGTTTGTAACTGGGCGCCGAACGACGACGACGATCGGCCTGTAGTTTCGATCTGCCGGAGGAGTTGAGAAGGGTAGACTGAATCCTGGACCATGCGGTTTGGAGGGAAGAAATGCGTTCATCTACGGCTGGTACTCCAGAAGGGATGTTGGGGATGGGAAGACAGGGAGGATGGAACCCATAATTTATAAAGAAGGGTGACTCCCGGGTGGACTCGTTTTTGGCAGAATTGACGGCATACTCTGCCCAAGAGAGAAGTTGAGCCCAATCATCCTGGAAATCAGATATGAAACATCTCAGGTACTTCTCCAGGGATTGATTGATTCTCTCCGTTTGTCCATTGGACTGAGGATGATAGGCGGAAGAGAAAGAAGAAGAGATGCCCAATCTCTTCGTCAAAGCTCTCCAAAATTTGGATACGAACTGAGAACCTCTGTCAGAAACAATGGACGAAGGGATCCCATGAATCCGGAAAATCTGCTCCGTAAAAATATCAGCAAGGGCGGGGGAGGTGGGTAATCCTATAAGTGGAATGAAATGGGACATCTTCGAGAACCTGTCCACGACCACCAAGATAGTGTTCATTCCTCTGGACCTGGGCAACTCCACGATGAAGTCCATCGAAATGTGGGACCAGGGGCGATCGGGAACTGGAAGACGTAACAGAAAACCCTGAGGCTTTTGATGGAGAGTCTTGCTTTGAGCGCATGTGGGGCAGGCGCGGGTAAACTCCAGAATATCTTGAGACATCCTTGGCCACCAGAAATTCCGACGAATGAGATCAGTAGTCTTCTTAAAACCTTGATGACCTGCAGATTTAGAGGAGTGACCCCAAGACAGGACCTCTGGAACAAATTTGGAAGGTACAAAGTGTTTGTTGTCGGGAACGACCAAGTCCTTGGGAATGCGTCTCTGGGAGTGCAAAATCTTGTCAAGATTCTTGAAAGAAGACGTGGCGAGAATCCTCTCATGCGGAAGGATAGTCTCCAAAGATTCCTCTGGCCTCTCTTCAGAAGAATGTATACGGGAGAGTGCGTCTGCCTTTACGTTTTTGGTCCCAGAGATATATGAAAGGTGAAAATCGAATCGAGAAAAAAAAGAGCCCAACGAGCCTGTCGTGGACCAAGGCGTTGAGCGTTCTCTATGTAAAGAAGGTTCTTGTGGTCCGTGAGAATAGTAAATGGCTCTTTCGACCCCTCCAGCAGGTGTCTCCACTCTTGAAGAGCCATCTTCACGGCCAGAAGTTTCCTGTTATCCACGTCATAGTTCCTCTCGGCAGACGAGAATTTCTTGGAAAAATATGCACAGGGATGTAACTTATCTTGGGGCGTGGGTCTCTGAGAAAGAACGGCACCAGCGCCGCAATCAGAAGCGTCGACCTCCAGGACGAAGGGAAGTTCAATGTTGGGATGACGGAGAATAGGTGCGGATATAAAGGCTTCCTTGACTGTCTCGAAGGCAGAGATGGCCTCGGATGACCAAGCAGAAGGATCAGCTCCTTTTTTGGTGAGCACAGTAAGGGGTGCCACAATGGTGGAAAAACTCCGTATAAACTTACGGTAATAATTAGCGAACCCTAAAAAACGTTGTATGGCCTTGAGAGAGTTGGGTCTTGGCCATTCAGTGACTGCTTGAAGTTTACCGGAGTCCATCATAAAGCCCTCATGGGAAATGATGTACCCCAGGAACGGAGTACAGGTCTGATGAAAGGTGCACTTCTCCAGTTTGGCGTACAAATGGTGTTCACGGAGACGGGAAAGGACGTAGGAGGTGTGGCGTATATGGTCCTGGAGATCTTTGGAAAAAATCAGGATATCATCCAAGTATACAATAACAAAAATATTGAGTACCTTACGAAAGACGTCATTGATGAAATCGTGGAAGACAGCGGGAGCATTACATAAGCCGAAAGGCATTACCAGATATTCGTAGTGTCCACTACGCGTGTTGAAGGCCATCTTCCATTCATCCCCCTTCCTGATGCGCACCAAGTTATAGGCACCACGTAGATCCAACCTGGAAAAAATCTTGGCCCCCTGTATTTTATCGAACAGTTCGGTAATAAGGGGAAGGGGATAACGATTTTTAATAGTTATGTGGTTTAAACCCCTGTAGTCGATGCAAGGCCTCAACGACCCGTCTTTTTTCTTGATGAAGAAAAACCCAGCCTCTGCTGGGGAATTGGAGTGACGAATAAAGCCTTTCTTGAGATTCTCCTGGATATATTCATCCATAGCGTGAGATTCTGGTAACGACAAGGGGTAGGTCTTCGACTTGGTTAGGGAGTAACCTGGAACTAGGTCGATCGGACAATCGTATGTCCTATGTGGCGGCAAGAGGTCTGACTGTACCTTATTGAAAACGTCCCGGAATTGATGGTAAACGGAAGGTAGAATAACTTCGGGAACAGAGGTATTGGCCAGCAGTTGATGAGTCTCGTCTGACCTCGGCCTCCAGGAAATGGGAGCAGAGGAAGTCCAGTCAATGAGAGGATTGTTAAACTGTAGCCAAGGAAGACCAAGGGTGATGGGTATCCCAGGAGCGTGAATGGCATTGAGAACTAAGGTCTCCTTGTGCAGATGTGAGGACAGAAGCAAAGGAGCCGTCTCTAAGGAGATGTGGGCCGGGGTAAGATGACGTCCATCGATACCGACGAGTGCGATGGGAACCTTCTTTCTCACGAGTGGTATGCGGTTTAACCTGGCGAATTCAAGATCCACGAAGTTTCCTCCAGCTCCTGAGTCAATGAAAGCGGCGGTAGAAGTCTTGAACTTATCGCCTGAAAGGGAGACTGGAAATGTAAGTTTCTTAGGGAGTTCACCTTTAGAAAGGGGACGTGGAGACATTACACCCAGAGAGAGCCCCTCTGTACTCACTGGGTGTTCCCGTTTCCTGGACGCAGTGGACACTCCCGAACCAGATGTTCCACGGATCCGCAGTAGAAACACAATCCCCCGGCATGGCGGAACTGCCGTATCGGTGTGCGGATGCGTTGTACCCCCAATTGCATTGGCTCTGGCAACTCCAGTGCAGGACGAAGAGATATGGTAGCACTTGGGGGAGCAGGAGTGTTGCTGGGAGTACTGGAGAACGGAACTTGAAAGTTATGGAAGCGAGTGCGCTGACGCTCAGAGCGGCGTACCTGGATACGTTGATCCACTCGGACAGCCAAATCAATGAGGACCTCCAATTGATCCGGCCTGGATTGGCGAGAGAGTTCGTCCTTGATGGGATCTGCCAGGCCTTGCCAGAATACGGAGACGAGAGCCTCTTGTCCCCAGTTAGTCTCGGCTGCTAGAGTCCGGAATTCCACAGCATACTGTGTCACCATTCGCCGTCCCTGAGTTATCTGGAGGGGAGAAACAGATGCCATCTCCCGACGAGCGGGAGAATTGAATACTCATTGAAACTCGGCTTTAAATGCCGGGTAATCTTGGGTAAGGTCAGAACGTCGCTCCCAAACTGGGGAAGCCCAAGCCAGGGCTCTGCCAGTGAGGAGGTTATAAATGTAGGCTACCTTCTTGCGATCAGTATTGTAGAGATGGGGGGGCCATTTCAAACTGCACCTCACACTGGTTTAGGAAACCCCTACAATCTTGCGGTTCACCCGCATAAGGCTTGGGGGGAGGACTCCTTACATCTGAGCTGCTAACTGCGCTTGCGGAGTGGGGGCTTACATCTGGCGGGGTCACGGTCGGTACCCTGTCTGAGAGTACTGCGACCTGGCGTGTAAGTGCCACAATTTGATCCGCCATGGCCTGGTTTTGCTGAAGCAGATTGGAGAGAAACTGTTGAAGTTCGGTCTGGTCTGCGTCTTGTGGGCTCGACATAATGTTACGCCGGTGCTGCCCGCAGACCAGACCCGTCCCCTGAGCTGAAGAGGGAAGTGGTAATACATGCACTCGCAGCAAAGGGAGCGTGTCCGGAGTGTGGTATGAAGCGTTGCCAGGCCAGGTGTAGTAAGGTAGACAATACTTGCCGGTACCAGTTGTAGAGATAGAGTGAAGGATGCCTCGCCGAAGTCAGGGAGTGGAGAGTAGAGATAGGTTGTTGTCCAAGCCGTGTTCAAGGGGTTACCAGAGTGAGCATTGTCCAAGGAGTGCCGAGATCAAGAGCCAGAGGGGGTAGTCGTACAAGCCGCGTCAGAACCTGTGAAAACACTGAGAGAATCCAGAAGTACTTCCATACAGAGACTATGTCGAGCAAAGACTGAGAGCAGAGAGGAGCTAGATAAAGCAGGAAGGTCCAATTAGGAACGGAGGCGGGACAGGAAGAGCTACAGGGAGACACTGCAGATTGGTGCAGGCATAACAGGCCAGGTGAGTCTTGTTGGTAACCTGAGTATGCCTGTGCAGTGTGCGGGGGCGGAGCCTGAGGTCCGGGGGACGGGAAGAAGAGTGTGCAGACTGAGCGTGCTCCGTAACTCGTGTACGCGAGTGAACCGAGCCAGTGGATGGTGCAGGTGTGCGTGCAGGAGGGCGTGGACACGCCCGGTGCTGAGCAGAGGAATCGCCGAGGGGAGTGATCCCGCGACGGCGGCAGGAGCGAGGAGCCGTGGAGGCCGGTAAGGCAGGATTGTTTTGTGTGTTCAGGGACTCCCTGCGGGAAGGGGGTGCTTTGTGTGGGGAGCGTGGAGAACACCGATTCCTGACACCCCCACCTCTCTCCCCTCTCATTTGCTACTTTATGTTTTTTTTCCTACACAGGTGCATCAGCGTAGGTTCGATTTATATATCTATACCAAAGTGTCTATTATTTTATGAAAAAGCCTACACTGTACATTTAGCCTATAATAGTAATAATCCCCTCAGAACAGGGCATTATTGGGCAGTAATGGCTTGTTCTGAAGGGATTATTACTTAATTATACAATTTATTGTCTACTGTAATATTACGACTAACTATAGGGAAACGATGCTGAGTTTTGTAGCGTCGTCCCTTATATTGTTCTGAGACTAGGATAACTTTAGGTCTGCGTATTGCTTACTATAGACTATAGAGTGTACTACTGTGATATGTTTTTTTTTGTATTGTATTGTATATGTTAACTGTTATAAAAATGTGGATTATTATAAATAAAGAATTTACTACAAAAAAAAGGCACCTTTTTGGTCCTAATAACACACTTTTAGTTTACCATAGCTTGATGTATCTGGGCCAATTTCTTCTGAAGATACATTTGCTTTCTGTTTGCTTCTGGAGCGAGACTAACCACATCAACCTTACTGTTCTCCTGGACAATTTTTTTTCTACAGTACATTTCACTTACCTACTCAGTAGTTTATTATGGTACAGAAGATTTAATGGTCTCCTCTAGTGAATAATAGTGGGCTAAGTTGTGATACTTTGCATTATTACAGTTATTGAATCCTATGGAAACTATGTGATATATTGCCTTGTCACTCGGAATGTCACGCACTACAGTACATCTGTATCTCAAAAACTATTACATAGTTACATAGTAGATGAGGTTCAAAAAAGATGTACGTCCATCAAGTTCAACCTAGGCTAAATTTAGAAAACAGATACTTTATCCTATATCTATACTTCCTTATTGATCCAGAGGAAGGCAACCCAAAAACCTCAGTGAAATATAATTTAATGATATCTCAAACAGGGAAAAATAAATTCCTTCCTGACTCCAAGAATTGGCAATCCCTGGATCAACATCCTTCCCATATATACTTATTTGTTATATCCCTGTATAAATTCCCTTTCTAAAAAGACGTCCAACCTTTTTTTTTAACAAATCCATTGTATCTGCCATCACTGTCTCCATGGGTAATGAATTCCACATTTTAACTGCCGTTACTGTAGAGAACCCTTTCCTTTGTTGCTGGTGAAATCTCCTTTCCTCCAACCTAAAGGGATGCCCCTGAGTCCTTTGTACTGCCCTTTGGAGTTCATTTGAAAGCTCCTTGTACTGTCCCCGAATATATTTGTATCTAGTTATCATATTCCCTCTTAGACACCTTTTTTCTAATGTAAATAAAGCTAATTTAGCTAACCTCTCCTCATAAGTTAGATTGTTCATCCCCTTTATTAATTTGGTTGCTCTTCTCTGCACTCTCTTTAGTTCCAGAATGTATTTTCTTAGGAGTGGTACCCAAAATTGTACTACATATTCAAGGTGTGGTCTTACAAATGCTTAGTAAAGGCGCTTGTTTCTTCTTGTTTCCCAAAAGCATAACCTTACATTTATCTGTATTAAACCTCATCTCCCATTTACCTGCCCACGTTTCCAGTCTCTCCAAGTCCTTCTGCAGAGAAGTTACATCCTGCTCTGATTCTACTACCTTACACAATGTAGTATCATCAGCAAAGATGGAGACTTTGCTCTCGATGCCAACCTCAAGGTCATTAATAAACAAGTTAAAAAGCAGGGGTCCCAGTACCGATCCCTGAGGTACGCCACTCACGACTTTAGCCCATTTATGACAACCCTCTGTTGTATATCCTTCAACCAGTTTTCAATCCAGTTGTATATATTATTACTGAGTCCAATTTTCTTTATTTTGTACACCAATCTTTTGTGTGGAACCGTATCAAAAGCCTTTGCAAAATCTAAGTAGACCACATCAGCCCAGGTCTAAATTCCTACTTACCTCCTCAAAGAAACAAATAAGGTTAGTTTGGCATGATCTATCCTTCATAAATCCATGCTGACTATTACTAATAATTTTGTTTCACATTAGGTATTCCTGAATATTATACCGTATTAAACCTTCAAGTCGTTTCCCCACTATTGAAGTCATGCTTATAGGTCTGTAATTCCCCGGTTGTGATCTAGCTCCCTTTTTAAATATAGGCACCACATCGGCTTTACGCCAATCTTGTGGTACTGAGCCTGTGGAAATGGAGTCCTTGAATATTAAATGTAATGTTTTGGCTATTATTGAACTTAACTTAACCTTGAGAACTCTTGGATGTATACCATAGGGCCAGGTGCCTTATTCACTTTAATTGTTTCAAGCCGCTTATGAACTTTTTCTTCAGTTAACCAATTGTTCATTAATATGGAGATTGTGGCTTCCTCCTTAGGCACTACTATTGAAATTGATTCTTCCCTGGTAAACACAGGGCAAAGAATTTGTTTAATACCTCTGCTTTTTCCTTATCTCCAATAATCTGCCTGCCCACCTATATTTTCTTATCTCGTTTTTTTGTTATTAAGGTACTTAAATAACTTTTTAGGGTTGATCTTACTTTTTATTGCAATCCTTTTTTCATTATCCATTTTTGCTAATTTGATTGCCCTGTTGCAATTTTTGTTACATTGCTTCTAATTCTGATATGATGCATCTGTCCCTTCTGACATCAAGAATCTAAACGCCTTCCTCTTCTTGTCCATTTACTCCCCTACCTGTTTATTTAGCCACATTGGTTTTGACTTATTTCTTTTATACTTATTACCCAAGGGTATGCACTGATACTGTAAGTGTGCATTTCTAACAATGTTTTAAAGACTGACCATTTATCTTCTACATTTTTCCCTGCAAAAACATCATCTCAATGTATTACTTGTAGATTAGACCTCAGTTTATTAAAATCTGCTTTTCTAAAGTTTAAGGTCTTTGTTGAACCCAAGTAATCTGTTTTTGATCATTTATTTCAAATGAGACCATGTTATGATCACTGTTACCCAAATGTTCAAGGACTTGAATATTTGTTATTACTTCTACATTGTTTGATATTACCAAACCCTTGCTTGCTTTATTCATTGTAACACTGCCGGAAGAAGAGATCAGTGCATCTTGAAAGCTCGCACAAATAAAAGCATTTCGTTTGCCACAGAACGGTATCGTCTATTCATTTCTGATTTTATATAATATATATATATGCAAATGTAAATACAACTGTATGCTCATCTGCATGTCTTAGGCAGGTCTGCAACCCCGCCTTTCACCATTATCACCCAGCACACAGCACTTCCACTGCAGCAAGGGATTCTGGGAAATGACATGCAAATGAGCACACAGTGTCACTTTTTGCTTCAAAAACCATTTTTAACATGGTTCCCTATAGGCTTAAGCTTGCTGCATGGTCACAGCTTTGAGCACAGCCAGGGTTAAGGTGCATACCCAGAAAACCCACCCACAGACAGCTGTTTCAACCTTTATGGGTCTCATCAGTGTGGGGTTGGTAAACTGGGTATGCAGAGAAGCTAAAGGATGGGGTTTACCATACTGAGTTAAGTTATGGTGAGTAAAAAAAGTGACAAAAACCCTCCACAGAAAAGCAAATATGCAAATGTAAATACAACGGTATACTCATCTGCATGTCTTAGGCAGGTCTGCAACCCCGCCTTTCACCATTATCACCCAGCACACAGCACTTCCACTGCAGCAAGGGATTCTGGGAAATGACATGCAAATGAGCACACAGTGTCACTTTTTGCTTCAAAACCCATTTTTAACATGGTTCCCTATAGGCTTAAGCTTGCTGCATGGTCACAGCTTTGAGCACAGCCATGGTTAAGGTGCATACCCAGAAAACCCACCCACAGACAGCTGTTTTGACCTTTATGGGTCTCATCAGTGTGGGGTTGCTTTGCTGTGGAGGGTTTTTGTCACTTTTTTTACTCACCATAACTTAACTCAGTATGGTAAACCCCATCATTTAGCTTCTCTGCATACCCAGTTTACCAACCCCACACTGATGAGACCAATAAAGGTCAAAACGGCTGTCTGTACTTTGGCCCCCCTTATTGCCTTCCGCTGAGGGGACAAGCCATTATTTTTGTCACCGCCTGGCCTTGCACGGGGCCGGGCATGCACTCGTGCACACCCTTTTTGTGTTTGTACGTTTGAGCACCTCCTGCACTGCATCACACAGAGCACCGGAGCACTCGCACCATGGATTTTTGATGTTTCGTTTGTTGGGTTATCGTCACCCCTCTCTCCGGAGAGCAAAGACTGTAGTGCTGGCTAGTAGTCGCCATCCCTTCGGGGGAAGATTGCGGTGGGTTAGTAGGCGTCAGCCGAACACCCTAAAGACTTGGACCCTCCTGCGGCGTCAGCTGCACTAGGAGGGAACAGGATGGACGTTGGATTCCTAGGATGACGACGTCGATGTAACAGCAGGACTCCAAGGCTTCGGCTGGAGAGGACTGCTTATGGCACGGACTGGCCTACTCTCCGGAGCGGACTTTGTCACAAGTTTTGAGCACCTGGTCTCACTTGACCACGAGCACGGTTTTTGAGGTGGAATCACTTTTTCACCACCCGGGCTACAAAAAAAAAAAAAAAAAAAAGCTGTCTGTGGGTGGGTTTTCTGGGTATGCACCTTAACCCTGGCTGTGCTCAAAGCTGTGACCATGCAGCAAGCTTAAGCCTATAGGGAACCATGTTAAAAATGGTTTTTGAAGCAAAAAGTGGCACTGTATGCACATTTGCATGTCATTCCCCAGAATCCCTTGCTGCAGTGGAAGTGCTGTGTGCTGGGTGATAATGGTGAAAGGCGGGGTTGCAGACCTGCCTAAGACATGCAGATGAGTATACCGTTGTATTTACATTTGCATATTTGCTTTTCTGTGGAGGGTTTTTGTCACTTTTTTTACTCACCATAACTTAACTCAGTATGGTAAACCCCATCCTTTAGCTTCTCTGCATACCCAGTTTACCAACCCCACACTGATGAGACCCATAAAGGTCGAAACAGCTGTCTGTGGGTGGGTTTTCTGGGTATGCACCTTAACCCTGGCTGTGCTCAAAGCTGTGACCATGCAGCAAGCTTAAGCCTATAGGGAACCATGTTAAAAATGGTTTTTGAAGCAAAAAGTGGCACTGTGTGCACATTTGCATGTCATTCCCCAGAATCCTTTGCTGCAGTGGAAGTGCTGTGTGCTGGGTGATAATGGTGAAAGGCGGGGTTGCAGACCTGCCTAAGACAGGCAGATGAGTATACCGTTGTATTTACATTTGCATATTTGCTTTTCTGTGGAGGGTTTTTGTCACTTTTTTTACTCACCATAACTTAACTCAGTATATATATATATATATATATATATATATATATGTACATGTATATATCATAGAAAAAGAACAAAAAGCACTCCGTAATAATAGTCACTGGTGTGGGTGCAGATCCTATAATGAAGAATAAGCAATACGATACCGTTTGGAAACGAAATCAGCAGGCAGCACTGCAGAATTGAACAAACAAGTGTACTGAAAAAATAAACACAAAACCAACGTTTCGGTCCACGAATGGGACCTTTGTCAAGGTGGTGGACCTTGACAAAGGTCCTATTCATGGACCGAAACGTTGGTTTTGTGTTTATTTTTTCAGTACACTTGTTTGTTCAATTCTGGAGTGCTGCCTGCTGATTTCGTTTCCAAACGGTATTGTATTGCTTATATATAAATATACTAGCTGATATACCCGGCGTTGCCCGTGATGTAAATACGTAATAGGTAGTATTATTAATAAATCGTGGAACAATAGGTGACTATTTGTTGTAAAGGTTGGATAATAATGTTGAAAAGAAAGATGGAATAAAATGTAATACAATGTTGTTGTTTAAAAATGGTTTATTGTAAAGACACCACAGTACAATGTATATTTTGGTGACATAAGAGATGTAAAAATGTGACGAATGTGTCCTGCTAGGGTGTGAGGCGGCGTGTGGCGCGTGGGTTGTGAGTGCTGCCTGTGAGTGGGGGTCCTGTTAGGGTGTGAGGCGGCGGGTGGCGCGTGGGTTGTGAGTGCTGTCTGTAAGTGGGGGTCCTGCTAGGGTGTGAGGCGGTGGGTGGCGCGTGGGTTGTGAGTGCTGTCTGTGAGTGGGTGTCATACTAGGGCAGGCCTGCACAACTCGTAAAGCGAGAAGGGCCGAACTGCTCCAAGGAAAAAAAAATTGGGCCGCACGGGTAAAATCATCATCATCATCATCCTCATATCTCCCCCAGAACCCCTCACTATCAACCTTTGCGATACTCCCCATCTATCTCTCAGACCCCCATCTCCCCCTCACCCACACATAATACACCCTCTCCACATCAAACACACAATACCCCCCTGCACACCACACACATCCCACCCCCCTGCACCTCACATCCTTCTCCCCCCTGCACCTCACACCACTCTCCCCCCCTGCACCTCACACCACTCTCCCCCCCTGCACCTCACACCACTCTCCCCCCCTGCACCTCACACCACTCTCCCCCCCTGCACCTCACACCACTCTCCCCCCCTGCACCTCACACCACTCTCCCCCCTGCACCTCACACCACTCTCCCCCCGCACCTCACACCACTCTCCCCCCCTGCACCTCACACCACTCTCCCCTCCCCTGCACCACACACCACTCTCCCCCCCTGCACCACACACCACTCTACCCCCCTGCACCACACACCACTCTCCCCCCCTGCACCTCACACCACTCTCCCCCCCTGCACCTCACACCAATCTCCCCCCCTGCACCTCACACCACTCTCCCCCCTGCACCTCACATCAACCCCCCCCCCTGCACCTCACATCACTCTCTCCCCTGCACCTCACACCACTCTCTCCCCTTGCACCTCACATCACTCTCTCCCCTTGCACCTCACATCACTCTCTCCCTTTGCACCTCACATCACTCTCTCCCTTTGCACCTCACATCACTCTCTCCCCTTGCACCTCACATCACTCTCTCCCCTTGCACCTCACATCACTCTCCCCCCCTGCACCTCACATCACTCTCCCCCCCTGCACCTCACATCACTCTCCCCCTGCACCTCACATCACTCTCCCCCCCTGCACCTCAGATCACGCTCTCCCCTTGCACCTCACACCAGTCTCTCCCCCTGCACCTCCAATCACCCCTGCACCTCATCCCCTGCACCTCACATCACCCCTCCTGCACATCACCTCCCCCCTCCTGCACATCACATCCCCTGCACCTCACCCCCCTGCACCTCCAATCACCCCCCTGCACATCAAATCACACCCCTGCACCTCCAATCACCCCTGCACCTCATCCCCTGCACCTCACCTCCCCCCTCCTGCACATCACATCCCCTGCACCTCACCCCTTGCACCTCCAATCACCCCCCTGCACCTCCAATCACCCCCTGCACCTCCAATCACCCCTGCACCTCACCCCCTGCACCTCACCTCCCCCCTCCTGCACATCACATCCCCTGCACCTCCTATCATCCCCTGCACCTCACATCACCCCTGCACCTCACATCACCCCTGCACCTCACATCACCCCTGCACCTCACATCACCCCTGCACCTCACATCACTCCTCCTGCACCTCACATCACTCCTCCTGCACCTCACATCACTCCTCCTGCACATCACCCCCCCTCCTGCACATCACATCCCCTGCACCTCACCCCCCTGCACCTCCAATCACCCCCCTGCACCTCCAATCACCCCCCTGCACCTCCAATCACCCCCCTGCACCTCCAATCACCCCTGCACCTCACATCACTCCTCCTGCACATCACCCCCCCTCCTGCACATCACCCCCCCTCCTGCACATCACATCCCCTGCACCTCACCCCCCTGCACCCCCAATCACCCCTGCACCTCCAATCACCCCTGCACCTCACCCCCTGCACCTCACATCACCCCTCCTGCACATCACCCCCCCTCCTGCACATCACATCCCCTGCACCTCCAATCACCCCCTGCACCTCCAATCACCCCCCTGCACCTCCAATCACCCCCCTGCACCTCCAATCACCCCTGCACCTCACATCACCCCTCCTGCACATCACACCCCTGCACCTCCAATCACCCCCCTGCACCTCCAATCACCCCTCCTGCACATCACCCCCCCCCCCGCACCTCACCCCCCTGCACCTCCAATCACCCCCCTGCACCTCCAATCACCCCTGCACCTCACCCCCTGCACATCACCCCCCCCCTCCTGCACATCACATCCCCTGCACCTCCAATCACCCCCCTGCACCTCCAATCACCCCTGCACCTCACCCCCTGCACCTCACATCACCCCTCTGCACCTCACCTCACCTCACCTCACCCCCCTGCACATATCCAAGTTCGGATCAGGGGGGGGGAGCGGCCGCAGAAGAGCTCAGCTGGCAGTGACTTCCCCCTCCGTCCCACGTTGCGAGCGGGGGGTGGGGGTGGTGGGAGGGAGCAAGGAGCGGGAGCGGGCCCTGCGGATGCGCGCCGGGACCGCGGGGAATCGCCGCCATTTTTTTTTTTTCAAAGTTTTTTTTTTCAAAGTTTTTTTTTTTTCAAAGTTTTTTTTTTTTCAAAGTTTTTTTTTTTTTTCAAAGTTTTTTTTTTTTTTTTAAATCTCATCGAGGGCCACACAGAGAGGCCAGGCGGGCCGCATGCGGCCCGCGGGCCGCGTGTTGTGCAGCCCTGCACTAGGGTGTGAGGTGGCAGGTGGCGCGTGGGTTGTGAGTGCTGTCTGTGAGTGAGTGTCCTGCTAGGGTGTGAGGCGGCGGGTGGCACGTGGGTTGTGAGGGCTGTCTGTGAGTGGGGTCCTGCTAGGGTGTGAGGCGGCGGATGGTGCGTGGGTTGTGAGTGCTGTCTGTGAGTGGGGGTCCTGCTAGGGTGTGAGGCGGTGGGTCAGTGGAGTGGAGGGGGGGAGGGGGGAGTGGAGGGGGGAGTGGAGGGGGGGAGGGGGGGAGTGGAGGGGGGTGGGGGGAAGGGGGGGAGTGGAGGGAGGGAAGGGGGGAAAAGGGGGAGGGGGGAAGGGGGGAGGGAAGGGGGAGGGAGGGGGGGAAAGGGGGAGGGGGGAAGGGGGGAGGGAGGGTGGGAAAGGGTGGAGGGGAGAGGGGGGAAGGGGGAAAGGCGGGGGAAGGGGGGAGGGAGGAGGGAAGGATGTGAGTGGAGGGAGGGAAGGGGGGGAAGGGGGGGAGTGGAGGGAGGGAAGGGGGGGAGTGGAGGGGAGGGAAGGGAGGGAAGGGGGGAAAGGGGGAGGGAGTGGAGGGGGGTTAAAGGTGGGGGGGAATGAGTGGAGGGGGGGAGGGAGTGGAGGGGAAGTGAAGGTGGGTGGGAAGGGAGTGGAAGGGGAGGAGCAGGGGGCATATGTATTGTCATAATTTATGTATCCGCTTGCCCCCCCCGTCCGGGCGTTCATTCCCCCGCAGGCTCGGCAGCTGGCCGCCCCCTCTGCTTGTTCTCCGATGGCTCGGGCCTCGAACCTCCCCCCCCCCCGTTCCCCGATGGCTCGTCTGCTTCCCCCTCCCCGCCGGCCACTTGGTCCCCCGATGGGTGGTCCGGCCAATGGAGGCGCGTGCATGCGGCGGCAGGAAGCGCCATGTGTGGTCTTGGCCTGAGGCACGAGGTAATGGTGCGCTCCCCCGGTCGGATGCTCCGCCGCTTGTTCCTGGGTGGTTGAGGTGGGACGCGCAGGGAAGTTCTGCGGCAGGGGTTTAAGGTGTGAGGTAGGAAGGGTATTAGGCGCAGGGTGTATGGTGTGAGGCGCAAGGTGTAAGGTGTGAAGCGCGGGGTGTAAGGTGTGAGGCGGCACGCCTGCGGGAGGGGTGTGAGGCACGGGGTGTAAGGTGTGAAGCGCGGGGTGTAAGGTGGCACGCCTGCGGGAGGGGTGTGAGGCGCAGGGTTTACTGTCTTACCTGGGCTGCTGCACATCGTGTGGTAGGCCATCTTGGAGAGGAGCACGCGGTGAGTATGTGTGTGTGTGTGTGTGTGTGTGTGTGTGACCACACCGGCCAATTAGAGGTGTGTGGGGGCGGGCGGTCCAAAGGAGCCATCTCATTGGCCTGAGGCGGAGTGACGGGCCAAAGGTCCAATGCGATTGCCCCTAGACACAGGGAGACACAGGACAAACAGACACGCATACAACGGTTTAAGAAATATATATATAGATATATATATATATATGATTTTTTTTTAAAGAAAGTGGATTGAATCTGAAAACACAGTAATGTGCCTCCCTCTAGTGGTTATATATTTTACTGAATGGTTAATACAAATAACAGTTATAGATTTGGCAGGGAATTAGATAATGCAAGCCATAGGAAACGGTGTGATGTATAAGATAAATTGTATGTATACACTGCATGCTGATTGAGATAGAAAATGCATTTAAAGTATTTTTATTTCATTTGAATTTTATGTAGTACAAAATACTTAACTACTTTGATTTTCCTCTCTGATCACATACACCAAAGTGAAATGATTTAGTAGTTTTCTATGATATTTTTTTTTCCGTAAATGACATATGATGTATTTAGAGACAGCTAAGCCAAAAGAAACACAACACAAAAGCATTTGAAAAAAATATCTACAAAGTATTCCATAAATGGATACATACAGGCAATGCAGAAGTTTAGTGATCCCACAGCGCTTCATCAGAGGAAGCGAGATATAAGCAAAGCCTCTCCTATAAATGGTGGCTCTTTAAAGGTACTGTAAGGAATCGGGGGCCACGTCCCTTGCGGCGTGACCCCTCCTTACCCATTACCTGTACTGCAGCAGCTGCTGCCCCTGCCCCCCGTCGCTACCCATGCCACCGCCCAGTGCATACCTTGAACTCTGCCGCTGCCATCTTGTATTCTGGCACTGGTATTACAGACTCTCGGCTGTGCTCTACTACTTCCTGGTCTCTCAGCCACTCACGAGCAGCTGCTCGACACGCCTCCGCCATGCCCCTCATCCGGATTGGTCACTGTCGCTTTAAATATCCTGCTTTGCCTTCACTTCCTTGCTCTGCATAGCTCCTTGCTACCTGTGTTGCCTGGAACCTGTGTCATGCTCTCTTGTGTTTATTCCTTACAGCTACTGACCCGGCTCATCTGAATACCCCCTCTGGCTCCTGAACTTGGCTTTCCTACAGACTACTCTAACCTCTAAGACCCTTGGACTCTGCTACGGATTTTGACTACGGAACTTTCTATATTCTCGGACTTGGCAAGTACTTGACCATTCTTTATCTACATCCAGGTCTGGTTACGCTACTACGCCACATCCCGGACACGCCCCCTCTGCTGTCGGTGCGTATACTCTACATCCCACCTCAGTACAGGGGACTGGTCTGGTCTGCGGGCTGCACAGCGTGACATTATGCAGAGCCCAAATGCAGACCTGGCTGAGGTGGGGGGAACTAATTAATTCCCTTGACCCAATGCATCCAAACTTTTGGAGAGCAGATTACCTGTTTGATTCAACAACTATCCACTCTCTCGCTACAGCCCACTCCGCCACCAGCAGCAGCCGCACCTTTAAGAATCCCTATGCTTAAAGCATATGCGGGTGACCCTCTGGCCTGTCGAGGGTTTTTGAACCAGTGTGAAATTCAGTTTGAAATATCTCCAAGCCTCTTTCCAAACGGACGCACCAAGGTAGCCTATGTTTACTCTCTCTTAACAGGGGATTCCTTGGCCTGGGCTTCTCCCATCTGGGAGCTACGTCCTGAGACCACGTTGGATTACCAGCTTCTTCGCCAAGAATTCCAGCAGGTATTTGATATTCCTGTTCGCAAAGATACTGCTGCCTCTTCTTTAGTTCATTTGTCTCAGGGTCGTGGGTCCGTAGCCAAATATGCACTGGAATTCCGGACCGTCGCAGCAGAGACTCGTTGGAATGAAGAGGCACTTTCTGCTGTATTTTGGTAAGGTTTGTCCAAATCTGTAAAGGATGAACTTGCAGTCCCGCCCCGACCCCAAGCATTGGAGGATTTGATCGCACAGTGCATATGCGTGGATCTGCGCCTCCAGGAGCGACGTCACGAACGCCAACGTCCCAGGTTCGTGCCTACTGACTCTCCTTATCCTAGGCCTCCTCCAGTTTTTCGGCCTGTTCCTGATGCTGTGGAACCCATGCAGATCGGCAGTCAGCGGATCCGTACTCCCGACAGGACGGCCGAGATGGTTCGCCGCCAGAATGAGGGCCTATGCTATTATTGTGGATCACCAGATCATGTGGTATGTTTTTGTCCTTTGAGGCCCAAGGAACAAACAGGACCAGCCCTGCAAGAGGGACTTACCCTCGGATCAATTTCTTCTTGCTCCCTCTCTAAAGAGAAACTCCCTAAGAGGATTATGCTCCCAGTTTCGCTCGAAGGCCCGAATTTTCATGTAACTACTGCTGCTTTTCTCGATTCAGGCTCCTGTGGTAATTTTGTGGACCAAGAGTTCGCCACCCGTAACAAGATTTCTCTTATCTCCCAGAAAGCACCAATTGTCTCGAGGCTATTGATGGACGTCCTTTGCAACCTGCTTTTATCACGCTAGAGACTCTTCCTCTCACTTTATTTGCCGGTTCTCACACCGAGATTATTTCCTTTGACGTAATACACTCTCCTGATGTTTCAGTTATCCTAGGGTTACCGTGATTACAGCATCACAACCCACGCATAGATTGGAGGGACTGCAAACCGATTCAATGGGAGCCAGAGTCAGATGCCTCATCCTCGCCGGTCATAGCTCCTGCCACAGTTATCGCAGGAATGGAAACGCCTTCTGATAGCAACTCGACTCTTCCCGAAGTATATGCTGATTTCTTCGATGTTTTCAGTAAGTCTCAGTCAGACGTCCTGTCTACTCATAGACCCTATGATTGTCCCATTGATCTGGTCCCTGGTGCCGTCCTGCCAAAGTCTAAGTGCTACCACTTGTCTCTCCCAGAGACTGAAGCCATGGCAACTTACATGAAAGAGAATCTTGAGAAGGGATTCATTCGCAACTCTTCGTCTCCTGCCGGTGCCGGTTTCTTTTTTGTGAAGAAAAAGGATGGATCCCTGAGACCATGCATTGACTACTGGGGCCTCAATCTCATTGCTGTCAAAAACCGGTATCCTCTGCCTCTGATTTCGGAACTGTTTGATAGGCTTCAAGGGGCCAAAATTTTTTCCAAGCTAGACCTCCGAGGAGCCTACAAAATACATACGTATTGGAGAAGGCGATGAATGGAAGACCGCCTTCAATACAAGAAGCGGACTGTAAACGGGGACTTACCATGTTCAGAAAACTTGCCTCTAATCCAGCAGTGTGCTGGTTAATTGACCAGCACCTGGCTGATTAGAGGTGTTAGAAAAAGCCTGCCTCTGAGACAGGAAGTGAGACTCCTTAGCACACCTGTGAGCTGAACAAGGAGACAAACGTCTTGAGCCTGCCAGAAGAGACTGCACGCTGCCAGCAAAACACAGGGGAAAGTACTTCTAAACCTGGAGAACAAAGAAGCCTTCCCCTACAAGAGACAGATATGACTTTCCTTTCTAAGACATTTTGTATATCTGCACATATCAAGATATATGTTTGGGGCTGGGAGACATGTTAATCTAAAGGGAGTTGTGGACTGCATAGTTTTAACTAGAAATACTTCCAAGTTGAACAGAAGCTTTGTTAGATCCCTTATTTGCATACGTTTGGATGTTTTCTTGTGTTAAAGAAACAGGCGCAATAAAAGTAGTATTTAATTTCACCTTAAAACAGTCTCCATTGCATACCTCTGCACATGTCCTCTTACATATGGTGTCAGAAGTGGGATTGAGGTGGCCCTTGTAATTAAAAGGGGCCCCGGAGATTGCCTGTGAATATTTTTTGTGCTTTTTGCCTACAAACAGCCTGAGCAACATAAACAAAGATCTCATGCAGCAGAGACCAGAATTAAAGGGATACACATCCAGGCAGGAAATCTACACTGCACTGAAGAAAGCCACAAAACCACAGATGGACTCCTTTCCCCAATCCCAAGAGGAGAGAGAGAGAGACTGCTGAAGCAGGTAAACCTTACTTGCCTATCACAATAAAGTGTAATATGGTCGTTGAAATAGGGGTTTTGCCTTCCAGCCGTAGTCAGGGTTCAAGGAGTAAGTTAGCCCTTAAAAGGGATAGGCGTTTGTTGTTTTCAAATGTTTCGCTGAAGCAGTGAATACAGGTGGTGACCCACGAGCGGTACTGATTCTTCAAGTGAAGGCTGCCACACCGCATAGGACTATGAGCTGTGAATGGAGTACTTGCAGAAAAGTGTTAAAATTGATGCAAGACTGCTGAAGCAGGGGAATTTTCAGCAAACGAGTGCTGAGGGTAAAATTGCCCTACCGGGGAAAAAGGAATTGCTGAACTGTGTAAAAGGTATCCCAAAGCCAATTGCTGAGTGTTGAGTCGCCCTGCCGGGAGTGAAAGAAATATTCCACTGCAAAGAATATTTTTTTTTTCTGCAAGTAAAGTCTATCTGTGTATCTTGGGAGTAAAACAGGCACCCAAAGTGTGAAGAGTGAATGCCATAATACCCAAAGATGAGACTGAAAATTACTGAACTCAAGCAGAAAACCAAATGCCTTTGCTGAAGCCAGAAAATGGGCTGCTAGCAAGCATTGTATTTAAAGAAATAGAACCGTGGGAATGTAAAATGGCCACCCAGCTGAAGTCAAATACAGACTCTGCAAAAATTGGGAAGAAAATGTGTTCCTGGTGTAAAGAACCCTACCACACAGAGCAGTGTCCCTTCAGGCCTTATTCAGACGATGAGAGTGAATGCATGCACAGCAATGCTAATATTGTAAAACTTACCCAAGGGAAGAATAAGTCTACAGAGAGGCCTGTGAGAGCTACGACCTCTACAAGCAAAACATGCCCACCTGTAGGACTACAACCATTTGGGGTTCTAGCAAATACAGTGGCAACAGCTGCAAAAGCGCCTCCTGAGGTCAGAAAGAAAAATACACCTGATAGCCCCAAAATGGAGGACAAGATGCAGCGTTCCTGTAATGAACCCTACCCCACGGAAGAGTGGCCCTTCCAGGCCGATGAGGAGGAAAACATCTCTTATGGTGAACCCAAACCGAGTCACACCAACAAAACACCCCAAGAATGGTGGGGGTGCCTGAACTCGGTACGAACCGAAAAGACCGCTCCCTATGATGACGAATATGATCAACTGGAGAAAAAGCGGGAGCAGCGGATCACTGAATATTTCCTCCAGCTATTACAGTTGCAAGAAAAGCAGGGTGGATCCAGAGACGCTGCTAAAATTTCAAATGAAGATGGAGACCCCAGTATCCCTGAGGGGACGGTGTCATCCAAAATAAAAAGGCGAAAAAAGAAAAGCGGTTCTTCACTTACCGTGGAAGGAACAGACACATCTGCAGAGCTTGCTAAAGAAAAGGGGGTCCGAAATGCCCTGCAGCCTAGAGAAAATGAAGAAGTCATCCCGCGGATGACCGAATATCCAGAGGGCCCAAGGCAGACGTCGTGTACCCCAAAGAAGTGTCTGTCGGGTGCTAATAGTGAGAAACCCTCAACCAACCATCCCAGGGATGCGGAGCCGGAACCGGTGAGTGATGATCCCTTGACCAGCCCTGGGGATGCCCTGAAGGTTGCCAGGCGTGACTGTGATCTGCTCCGGGAACAATTGAAACTGAAGAAAGATGATTACGCAGAGCTACTGAAAAATAACGTGAAGCTACAGAAAGATGTGCTCACAATGTACTCTTTGGCCAGGACAGAATTGGACGATCTCAAGACTGAGCTAGATACTGCAAACGCTACTATTACCGCCACGGATGAAAAGCAGAGCCAATCTGATAAAATGATGGCTAAGCTGAAGCGGAATTATGAGGAGGCATTGAAGGAGATTACAGTCTTTCAGCAAGAGGTTCACACTCTTCGCGTAGAGCTGAATGCCTCACCACAGGAGGTCACCAGTGTCCGGACAGAGGTGGACGTATCTCAGAAGTAGGTTCATACACTCCGCAGAGCACTGGATGCCTCACAGCATGAGATCAACAGCTGCTGCACAGAACTGGAAGTCTCCAGAAAGGAACTTCAAAGTCTCACTGAGGAGCTGGACATTTCAAAGAAAACTATCCTCCATCTTAACTTAGATCTCAAAGTCTCTCAGAAGGGGCTTCAGAACCTAAACCTGGAGATGGAAGTCTCACGCAAGGAGACAGTCCGCCTCCAAGCAGATGTGCAAAAATGGAAGGTGGACTGCAAGGAGGCCCTGAATAGTACAGAGACTGAAAAAGAGAAAATTTAAGATTAAAAAAAGAAAATTCGGAGTTGACAAACCACGTCAATGGAAAGAATGAATAGCTGCACGAGCTTGAAAAAATAAAGAAACGGTTGGAAAATGAAAAATTTGAAGCAGAGCACCGACTGCAGAACCAACTGCAAGGTCTGCATACACACCTCCAGAATGTCGAGGAGAAGCAGCGAACTCTGCAGGAAGAAAATCTGCAGGCTGCTAAGGAAATACAAGTGCTGCAGGAACGTCTGATTACCCAGTGCGTCCTCGCAAAGCAGGAGGATAAACTGAAGGCTACCCTGACCATCACCAAAGCATCGCTAGAGGCTAAGCTTAGAGGCCAGGTGACTCGGTACAAGAGGGAGCGCAAAAAGGTCCAGAAACTGAGACGAGTATTTGCGGCCCAAGCAAAGAAGTTCACAGTGCTCCACAAAATAAAGAATGATAGGTGGAAGCAAGCTCAGAGAAAGCACAGGGAAGAAATGAAGACCCTGAAAAGAGAATGGCAGGAAACACTCAAGAAACAGAGTGAGACTCTGCAGCCCAGTAACTTACAGATGCCTCCAATACGGGAAACGGTATTGGCTCTGCCCAAGCATCGGTATCCCACAGTAATTAAGGCCCATGAGGACAAGGGTACAGTGAGACCTGGGAACATCACTCACCTTCAAAACAAGATTACGACGTTTGAGCCACATAAGAAAGCACTAGCCAAACCTGCAACCGCCCAACAGACAACAAACAGAGGTAGGGGTGCAGAATCAAAGCCAGAAGAATCCTTAGCTGAGGAAGCTGAAAAGATAGGACATTCTCTGGAAATGGAGCGGGAATCACAACTCAATCCTAAAGAAGCTGAACTGGCGACTACATTGAATGGGAAAAGTGCAGGAAGACAGCTTCAAGAACTGAGGGCTCAAGTGGCTGTTCTTGGACGCTCTTGTGATACCATAAAGTGGACATTTGGTGCTAAAGTGGAGCACATGGAAAGGATGGCGAGAGAGAGCGATTTGTATAGGTGCTCTGCGACTGTCGCCATACAGTCTGCCTACAAAAAGAGGAGCGCCCGACACAGGGGAAATCTCATGACCACGTGGTCAGTAGAAAGACTGTACTTGGAAAAAGTTTTCCTTTAGCGACTGAGGACTGCTGATCTTAAGCACCTTCTGGAGGAGACAATACTAAACAGGAGGAAGGGCTCCAATCCCAGCAGGACTGAGAGTTCTCCTCCATCTACTCCCATTCAAGTCAATGAGATATCTCGAATGAGAGTGGAAGGATGGGTTTTGGCCGTGGCTTCCCACAATCAGGGGAGGTATGTAAAAGGGGACTTACCCTGTTCAGAAAACTTGCCTCTAATCCAGCAGTGTGCTGGTTAATTGACCAGCACCTGGCTGATTAGAGATGTTGGAAAACGCCTGCCTCTGAGACAGGAAGTGAGACTCCTTAGCACACCTGTGAGCTGAACAAGGAGACAGACATCTTGAGCCTGCCAGAAGAGACTGCACGCTGCCAGCAAGACACAGGGGAAAGTACTTCTAAACCTGGAGAACAAAGAAGCCTTCCCCTACAAAGAAGCCTTCCCCTACAAGAGACAGATAAGACTTTCCTTTCTAAGACTTTTTGTATATCTGCACATATCAAGATATATGTTTGGGGCTGAGAGACATGCTAATCTAAAGGGAGTTGTGGACTGCATAGGTTTAACTAGAAATACTCCCAAGTTGAACAGAAGCTTTGTTTGACCCCTTATTTGCATACGTTTGGATGTTTTCTTGTGTTAAAGAAACAGGCGCAATAAAAGCCGTATTTAATTTCACCTTAAAACAGTCTCAATTGCATACCTCTGCACATGTCCTCTTACACAGACACGACGAGTATCTCATGATGCCATTTGGTTTATGCAATGCTCCTGCTGTCTTTCAGGGTTTTATGAATGATGTCTTCCGCGATGTCCTCAATTCCTTCGTAATTATTTAACTTGACGACATTCTATTTTTTTCTGGGAATCTTCAAGATCATGTCCAGCATACTAGACTTATCCTCTCTCGTCTCCGTGTCAGCTTGCGTGTACTGACTGATATGTGTGGTTGATTTCAAGTGCTGGTTGTTTAAAGTGTGTGCAGTTAGAACCTGTAAGGAAGCAGGAGTTACGCCGTGCACGGCGTGCTCCTTACTCACCCGCGGCTCTGTCGGGGTCTCCCGCGACTCACAGGGACTCCTTCCCCATGGCGCCGAGCTCCGGTCCTTCTATGCGCGCGCGCGCACATCCAGTCTCTTCTTCTGCCCTCGGTTCAGGGCGTGGGTCCGCGCACACAGCTACAGACGCTGCCACCGGGAGGCGCGGCCACACAGGGGCGCACCAACCCTTTAAAAAGACAGTACCCTTTTGCAATGCCACAATACAATGCACCAATACTTCTAGGATTTATAGCTCCTCCTCCAGGAACTCATCTAGACCTATCCCTGTCTCAGCCTGGCCCATTCACACACCCCCGCCTTGCTTCTCGGCTATTGGTTCCTCATACCTACATATACCCTCCAGATTCATTGACTCATCGGCTGAGCATAGAACCAGTTGTTCTCATCACTCTCTGCCTCCCTAGTTCTGTTCCACAGATTTCCTCGTGTACCGGACCGGCTTCTGCTACGTCTTCCTGCACCTCTGGCATCCCGAACTCGGCATACGGCATCACGACTCTTCTCATCTCTGGCATTCGGATTCTGGCTTACGGTAAACGACAATGTCTCTCTCTCTAACCCTGGACTTGGCTACCGCACCCTCTACCATCCGTACCTCTCCTACCCCGATCCCGGAATCCCAGACCATTCTTCAATCAAGACGTGCCCTCGTGGCTGTGGGTGGCGTAATTACCTTTCCCACCTCAGCACCGCGGTCCCGTCTCGTTTGTGGTGAGCACATCCTGACAGAACCAGAAGCAGTTTGAACAAGGAAGCGGTTAAACAAGTTATAGTTATTGAAGTACAGTTTACTGTTAGTACTTCTAAACTTCATAGTTGCTAGAATGAGCAGGATTGAAAATGCCACTCAATGCACATCTTGCCACATGTATGTGCACTTGGAGCAGCTGTTCCAAGGAGCATACCGCTGTGAAAAGTGTGAGCGGGTGGTCTCTTTAGAGTCAGAGATTGCTTATCTGAAGAGGCAACTTGCAATATTGAGGGACATTGGCAATCTTGAAAGGGAATTATAGCTCACTGAGCAGGCCCTTGCTTTGACTAGTGGCGCAGATGGTGGTGCTGTTAGTGAGGAGCAGGTAGGTAGCTTGGTTGCTGTTAGTGAGGAGCAGGTAGGTAGCTGGGTGACAGTTAGAAGGGGAAGCAGGGGCAATAGGGAGAGGCAGGTCGTTTCTGAGCTGACACATCCCAATAGATTTGCCATGTTGAGTGAAGATATTGGGAATGTTGGGGCAGAAATGGCAAGGCTGGGGGAGACTAATTCCTCTAGCAGCCAGGGGAATAGTTCCTCCAGCACAGTGGGGACTCAGGATGCTCAGATACAAAGAAAGATTGTGTGGTAGGGGACTCCATTATTAGGAAGGTAGATAGGGCAATCTGTTGCCAGGACCACATGAACCGAACAGTTTGTTGTCTCCCGGGTGCTCGGGTTCGGCACATTGCGGATCGGGTAGACAGATTGTTGGGGGGGGGCTGGGATTGACCCGGCGGTCTTGGTAAACGTTGGCACCAATGACAAAGTTAGAGAAAGATGGAGTGTCCTAAAAAATGATTACAGGGATCTAGGCCAAAAGCTTAAGGCAAGGACCTCCAAGGTAGTATTTTCTGAATTACTACCAGTGCCATGCGCTACCGCAGGGAGACAGTCAGAGATCAGGGAGGTTAATGCATGGCTAAGAAAGTTGTGCCGGAAGGATTGGTTTGGGTTTTTAGAGCACTGGGACTCCTTTTCTGAGAGGTGCCATCTATATTCTAGGGACGGATTGCACCTCAATGAAGAGGGATCTTCTGTGCTAGGGGGGAGAATGCTAAAAAGGTTGGAGGAGATTTTAAACTAGGATGGAGGGGGAGGGAAATGAAACAAATAATGAACTAAATGGAATAGAGGAGGATACAAGGTGGTATGGAGGTAGAATGGGGGCAAGTGCAAGTTTGACAAGCAGTGATACACCCATAGTAAATACAGATAATACTAGAAAACTTCTAAAGACTAAACAAAGTGGGCGCAGAAAGGAAGAAGCAGATAACATAATAGTACAGGCTGAAAAAAAAACTTAAATGCATGCTTGCTAATGCAAGAAGCCTGACAGATAAAATGGGGGAGCTTGAATTAATAGCTGCAAGGGAGCAGTATGATATCATAGGCATTACTGAAACATGGTGGGATGAAACTCATAACTGGACAGTTAATTTAGAGGGTTATTCTCTTTTTCGGAAGGATCGAACAAATAGAAGGGGAGGTGGAGTATGTTTATATGTTAAACCGGATCTAAAATCTATTATAAGGGATGATGTCTATGAAGGGAATGATGAAAATGTAGAGACTTTGTGGATAGAAATTAGCAGTGGAGGTAAAAGTATAAAGAAAATATTGTGGGAATATGCTATAAACCACCAAATATCTGTGAGATTGAGGAAGCTAAAATACTTTTGCAAATGGAGAAAGCGTCAAAACTGGGTCATGTTTGCATAATGGGGGATTTTAATAATCCAGACATAGACTGGAGCAATGAGATTAGTGTTACAACAAAAGGGAACAGTTTTTTTGGGGTGCTTAAAGACAATTATATGACCCAAATTATTGAGGAACCAACCAGGAGAGAGGCAGTTCTGGATTTGGTCATATCAAACAATGTAGAAGTAATAACAAATATTCAAGTCCTGGAACATTTGGGTAACAGTGATCATAACATGGTCTCATTTGAAATAAATTATCAAAAAACAGATTACTTGAGTTCAACAAAGACCTTCAACTTTGGAAAGGCAGATTTTAATAAACTGAGGTCTAATCTAGTAGTAATACAATGGGATGATGTTTTTGCAGGGAAAAATGAAAAGCACACTTATCAGTGTATACCCTTGGGTAATAAATATAAAAGAAATAAGTCAAAACCAATGTGGCTAAATAAACAGGTAGGGGAGGAAATGGACAAGAAGAGGAAGGCGTTTAGATTCTTTAAGTCAGAAGGGACAGAGACATTGTATCAGAATTATAAGGAATGTAACAAAAATTGCAAAAGGGCAATCAAATTAGCAAAAATGGATAATGAAAAAAGGATTGTAATAGAAAGTAAGGTCAACCCTAAAAACATCTTTAAGTACTTTAATAACAAAAAAATGAGAAAAGAAAATATAGGACCCTTTCAGTGTGAGATGGGTAGGCAGATTATTGGAGATAAGGAAAAAGCTGAGGTATTAAACAAATTCCTCTGTGTTTACCAGGGAAGAATCAAGTTCAATAGTAGTGCCGCAGGAGGAAGCCACAACCTCCATATTAATGAACAATTGGTTAACTGAGGAAGAAGTTCATAAGCGACTTGAAAAGTAAATAAGGCACCTGGCCCCGATGGCATACATCCAAAAGTTCTCAAGGAGTTAAGCTCAGTAATAGCAAAACCATTATATTTAATATTCAAGGACTCCATTTCCAGAGGCTCAGTACCACAAGATTGGCGTAAAGCAGATGTGGTGCCTAAATTTAAGAAGGGAGCTAGATCACAACCGGGAAATTACAGACCTATAAGCATGACTTCAATAGTGGGGAAACTACTTGAAGGTTTAATACGGGATAATATTCAGGAATACCTAATGGAAAACAAAATTATTAGTAATAGTCAGCATGGATTTATGAAGGATAGATCTTGCCAAACTAACCTTATTTGTTTATTTGAGGAGGTAAGTAGGAATTTAGACCAGGGTAATGCAGTTGATGTGGTCTACCTAGATTTTGCAAAGGCTTTTGATACAGTTTCACACAAGAGGTTGGTGTACAAAATAAATAAAGTTGGACACAGTAATAATATATGTACCTGGATTGAAAACTGGTTAAAGGACAGACAACAGAGGGTTGTCATAAATGGAACTTTATCAGGTTGGGCTAAAGTCGTAAGTGGAGTACCTCAGGGATCGGTACTGGGACCCCTGCTTTTTAACTTGTTTATTAATGACCTTGAGGTTGGGATCGAGAGCAAAGTTTCCATCTTTGCTGATGATACTAAATTGTGTAAGGTAATAGAATCAGAGCAGGATGTAATTTCTCTTCAGAAGGACTTGGAAAGACTGGAAACGTGGGCAGGTAAATGGCAGATGAGGTTTAATACAGATAAATGTAAGGTTATGCATTTGGGATACAAGAATAAAAAGGCGACTTACAAGTTAAATGGAGATATATTGGGGGAATCCTTGATGGAGAAGGATTTAGGAGTGCTTGTAGACAGCAGGCTTAGCAATAGTGCCCAATGTCATGCAGTAGCTGCAAAGGCAAACAAGATCTTATCTTGCATCAAATGGGCAATGGATGGAAGGGAAGTAAACATAATAATGCCCCTTTACAAAGCATTAGTAAGACCACACCTTGAATATGGAGTACAATTTTGGGCACCAATCCTAAGAAAAGACATTGTGGAACTAGAGAGAGTGCAGAGAAGAGCCACCAAATTAATTAAGGGGATGGATATTCTAACTTATGAGGAGAGGCTAGCTAAATTAGATTTATTTACATTAGAAAAGAGGCGTCTAAGAGGGGATATGATAACTATATACAAATATATTCAGGGACAATACAAGGAGCTTTCAAAAGAACTATTCATCCCACGGGCAGTATAAAGGACTCTGGGCC
Organism: Ascaphus truei; assembly: GCF_040206685.1. NCBI lineage: Eukaryota > Metazoa > Chordata > Amphibia > Anura > Ascaphidae > Ascaphus > Ascaphus truei. Next base: position 256,695,748 of record NC_134484.1, read on the forward strand.
ATCCCTTAAGGTTGGAGGAAAGGAAATTTCACCAGCAACAAAGAAAAGGGTTCTTTACAGTAAGGGCAGTTAAAATGTGGAATTCATTACCCATGGAGACTGTGATGGCAGATACAATAGATTTGTTCAAAAAAAGGTTGGACATCTTTTTAGATGGGAAAGGTATACAGGGATATACGAAATAAGTATACTTGGGAAGGATGTTGATCCAGGGATTAATCCGATTGCCAATTCTTGGAGTCAGGAAGGAATTAATTTTTCCCCTTAATGGGGTTTTTTGTTTGCCTTCCTCTGGATCAATAAGTATAGATATAGGCTAAAGTATCTGTTGTCTAAATTAAGCATAGGTTGAACTTGATGGACGGAAGTCTTTTTTCAACCTCATCTACTATGTAACTATGTAACTATGTAATAAACTCTACGCAAAGCTCGAGAAATGTCTTTTTCATCAATCTTCTACCGCCTTCTTAGGCTATATAATTTCGGATAAAGGATTTTCTATGGACCCAGAAATACTTAAGGCTGTTTTGGATTGGCCCCTGTCCAATTCTCTTAAGGCTATTCAGAGTTTTTTGGGCTTTTCCAATTACTATAGGAAATTCATCCGGAATTTTTCTACCACTGTGGCTCCCATCACTGCGCTTACTAAGAAGGGAGTCGACCCATCTGTGTGGCCTCCGGAGGCCGTCTCCGCCTTTGAAACCTTGAAGCAAGCTTTTGTTCCAGCACCCATCCATCATCCTGATACTAGTCTTCCATTTATGTTAGAAGTTGACGCCTCTGATTGTGGTGCGGGTGCCATTCTCTCCCAGAGACTCTCCCCTCAAGATAAATTTCACCCATGTGGATTTTTTTCGAAAAAATTCTCCCCTGCTGAAAAGAACTATGATGTCGGCATGTTACGCCGGAGTAGCCCGCAGACCAGACCTGTCCATAGAACTGAGGTGGCAGGTATGAATACACACACCAACAGAGCGAGGGACGTGTCCGGGTTGTGGTATTAGATGGTGCCAGGCCAGATGGGGAGTATTGCGTGAATACTTGCCGGTACCGTTTTTTCCAGAAGAACGGTCGTTGCCGTTGCCGAGATCAGGGGTAGGAGAAGTATGGAAGGATCGAGGTGAGAGCCATGGTCGAAGGGAGCAAAAGGTAAGTAAACAGGAACAATCCGAAGTCGAGAGCCAAAGGGGGAAGTCTGCCAAGCCGCATCAAAACCGAGAGAATCAAAGAACAAGCACTGTGAAACACCCATACAAAAACTATGACGAGCGAGGAAGCACAGGACAGAGAGGGTATATAAAGCTGGAACAGCCAACCAGGAGAGGGGGCATGCCTGGAGGAGACCAGGGAGCTTCAGCGCATTGGATGCTGTTCTTAGAGCCCAGGTAGAACTCCGCAAGAGCCAGATTGTAACCTTGCGGTGTTTGGGGGCGGAGCCTGAGCGGGGATAAGTTCAGGGGCTGTTATGTGTGCACTGTAAGTCTGACGTGCGCATGAGAGGAAGCAACGTGGGGTGCGCACGTGCACGCGGAGTGGCGATTCCGCGCCGACAGCTGCGGCGTAGAGAGTGGAGGAAGTACCTCATGGAGCGTCCCACCATGCCGAGGGGTAAGTAATGCAGCTGAAGAGGGCTTGCGTGGTTGTAGTGGAAGGGTCTGAGCAGTGTAAGGAGAGAGCCGTGAGCTCCGCCTGTGGTGCTGTGTGCTCACATTCCTAACAGTACCCCCCTCTTCAGGATCGGCCTCAGGACGATCCAAGAACGGCTTCTCCGGAAATTTCCTCCTAAATGTCTTCAGGAGGCTGGGCGCATGGATGTCTTTGAGCGGGTCCGAAACCCCTCCAGTGGACCAAAAACTGAAGCTGCCCCCTGGAGATGCGGGAGTCCAGTAAGGCTTGTACCTCGTATTCCTCGTTATTGAGAACCGTGACGGGATCTGGCTTGCTGGTCCGTTTAGGAAAGAAACGATTGGCAATGTGGGGTTTTAATAGCGAGGCATGAAAAACGTCTGGGATCCTCATGGTGGTAGTTTAAGGCGAAACACCACTGGGTTAATCTGCTCCATGACGGGAAAGGGTCCCAAAAACCTAGGAGCCAATTTAGGGGAAGGAACTCTGAAGCGGATGTTTCTTGACGAGAGCCATACTAAATTCCCTGGCTTATAGTTGGGTGCCGGCCGACGGTGGCGATTGGCCTGAAGTCTAGCAGTATCGGCGGTCTTGTGGAGAGACGATTGTACCTTGGACCAAATGTCTTGGAGAGTGGAAATCCGTTCGTCTACCGCCGGTACCCCAGAAGCAACATTGGAAATAGGTAGGCAGGGAGGATGAAACCCATAATTGACAAAGAATGGCGATTCTCAGGTGGATTCGCTTCGGGCCGAATTGACCGCGTACTCTGCCCACAAGAGGAGTTGGGACCAATCGTCATGGGAATCGGAGATGAAACATCTGAGGTATTTTTCCAGCGACTGGTTAGTTCTCTCTGTCTGTCCATTGGACTGGGGGTGGTATGCAGAGGAGAAGGAAGAGACAATTCCCAGTCTTTTAGTGAAGGTCCTCCAGAACTTGGAGACGAACTGGGATCCTCTGTCAGAGACAATGGAAGCCGGAATGCCATGGATCCTAAAGATATGCTCAGAGAAAATGTCTGCTAGGGCGGGAGAGGAGGGCAGTCCCTTGAGGGGGATGAAGTGGGCCATCTTCGAAAACCTGTCTGCGACAACTAAAATGGTGGTGAAGCCCCTAGACCTAGGGAGATCGACTATGAAATCCATGGAGATATGGGACCATGGACGAGCAGGCACTGGCAATGGGAGGAGAAGTCCCTGAGGTCTCTGTGGAAGTGTCTTGTTCTGGGCGCATATAGGACAAGCGCGAGTGTATTCCGCAATGTCTTTAGACATACTGGGCCACCAAAAGTTTTTACGTCTAACATCCTTCTGAAGCCCGGGTGACCTGCGGGTTTAGAAGAGTGTCCCCAATCTAGGACCTGAATCTGGGCGAGACGAAGAGCCTGTTAGAGGGGATCGCCGTGTTTGAAGGGATCTGTTGCTGGTCCCTTTTGATCTTGTCTAGCGATTTGAAGGTGGAAGTAGCCAAAATTCTTTCGGGAGGTAGAATAGGTTCCAAAGATGCCTCAGGCCTGTCTTCCGAGGAGTATTGTCTGGACAGCGCATCTGTCTTCACGTTCTTCATTCCAGGGATGTAGGATAGGTGATAGTTGAAGCGAGAGAAGAAGAGTGCCCAGCGAACTTGTCGAGGACCAAGGCGACGTGCTCCTTCAATATACAGTAAATTTTTGTGGTCCGTTAAGATAGAAAATGGCTCCCTTGACCCTTCCAACAGATGTCTCCACTCTTGTAGTGCCATCCTAACGGCCAATAACTCTCTGTTGCCGACGTCGTAATTCCTCTCGGCGGAGGAGAATTTCTTGGAGAAATACGCACAAGCGTGAAGTTTATCCTGGGGCGAGAACATCTGTGATAGTACAGACCCTGCACCGCAGTCCGATGCGTCAACTTCTATTACAAAGGGAAGATCCGTGTTGGGGTGGCGCAGGATCGGTGCCGTGACGAATGCCTCTTTAATGGCCTGGAATGCGGAGATAGCTTCAGCGGACCAGGCAGAAGGGTCAGCCAATTTTCTAGTCAATGCCGTGATGGGGGCCACTAGGGTGGAGAAATTACGAATGAACTTCCGATAGTAGTTCGCAAATCCTAAAAAGCGCTGGATAGCTTGAGAGTTTCTGGTCTGGGCCATTCCGTAACTGCCTGGAGTTTACCTGGATCCATCAAAAAGCCTTCGTCCGAAAAAATGTAGCCCAGAAATTGGGTAGAGCGTTGATGGAAGGTACACTTCTCTAGTTTGGCGTACAGTTGATGTTTGAGTAGACGTGAGAGGACGTACGAGGTGTGACGAATGTGATCCTGGAGATTTTTGGAGAAGATCAAAATGTCATCTAAATAGACAATAACAAAGATGTTGAGCACCTCACGAAATACGTCATTAATAAAGTCCTGAAAGACGGCCGGGGCGTTACATAAACCAAAAGGCATGACGAGGTACTCATAACGCCCACAGCGGGTGTTGAAGGCCTTCTTCCACCATTCGCCCTGCCTGATGCAGACCAAGTTGTAAGCCCCACGGAGATCCAATTTGGAAAAGATCTTAGCCCCTCGCAGTTTAACGAAGAGTTCCGTGATCAAGGGGAGAGGATAGCGGTTCTTGATGGTGATACTGTTCAAGCCCGGTAATCAATACATGGCCTCAGAGTGCCATTCTTTTTCTTCATGAAAAAGAACCCCGCTCCCGTTGGGGAACTGGAGGGATGTATGAATCCTTTCTCAAGATTCTCCTTTATGTAGTCTTCCATGGCTTGAGACTCAGATATCGACAATGGGTAAATCTTGGACTTGGGCAAGGTGTATCCTGGGACCAAATTGATGGGGCAATCGTAGGACCGATGTGGAGTCAATTGTTCTGAGTGGACCTTGTTAAAGACCTCGCGGAAAGGGTGGTACACAGGGGGGGAAATGGAATCCAGAGTCATTGTGTTAGCCAAGAGTTTGGGAGACTTCCCTGACCTCAGTTTCCAGGTGATGGGGGTAGGTGAGACCCAGTCAATTGGAGGGTTGTTCTTCTGCAACCAAGGTAGGCCAAGGGTTACCGGTGTACCTGGGGCCTGGATGGCATCAAGGACCAGTGTCTCGCTGTGGGAGTAGGTAGATAGGAGGAGAGGTACGGTCTGTAGCGAGATAACGGCTGGAGACAGCGAACGTCCGTCAATCCCAACCAAGGCAATAGGTTGGGCCTTCTTCACCAAAGGTATCCGGTTCTGTTTGGCGAAATTGAGGTCTACAAAGTTTCCTCCAGCACCGGAGTCGATAAAGGCAGCAGTAGATGTGCGAAACTCAGCGCCTGCGAGGGAAATAGGAATCGTAAGTTTCTTAGGGAGTGCCTCCTTGGGGAGGGGATGAAAAGAGATAACACCCAGTGAGAACCCCTCCATACTCACTGAGTGTTCCCATTTCCCGGATGCAAAGGGCATGCACTGACCAGATGTTCAGGGGATCCACAGTAGAAACAGAGTCCGCCGGCGTAGCGGTGTTGTCGTAGTGGATTCCGGATCTGTTGCACCCCTAATTGCATTGGCTCGGGAGGCTCCAGTGCCAGCTGCTGCGAAGGAGGCGGTCTAGTAACCAGAGGAGAGTTGGGGAAGGGTGCTTGGAAGGTTAGTGACCGGGCATGCTGATGCTCCGAGCGTCGTACCTGGATGCGTTGATCAATGCGTACGGCCAAGTCGATGAGCACCTCCAATTGGTCTGGCCTGGGTTGCCGAGCAAGCTTGTCCTTGATGGACTCCGAGAGACCTTGCCAGAAGACGGAGATGAGTGGCTCTTGTCCCCAGTTCGTCTCGACGGCGAGCGTGCAAAATTCCTCTGCATACTGTGTCACCGATCTTCGCCCCTGAGTTATCTGGAGGAGGGAAACAGACGCCATCTCCCGGCGTGCAGGGGAATCAAAGACTTGTCGGAACTCACCCTTGAAGGCTAGGTAGTCTTGTGTCAGGTCCGGGCACAACTCCCAGACTAGCGAGGCCCATGCCAGCACGCTGCCTGTCAGTAGGTTGTACACGTAGGCTACCTTCTTCCGGCCGCAGTCGTACTGAAGGGGTGCCATTTCAAATTGGGAAACCTCTGCACTCCTGCGAGTTGCCGTCGTACGGCTTGGGAGGCGGTATCTTCACGTCCTGACTGCTGGGTCTGACTGGTTCTGCAGCCTGTGGAGGAGAAAGAGGAACAGGTGCTTCCAGTACCTGAGCCGAAAGTTTGGCCATTTGGCGTGTTAGGGCCACAATCTGATCGGCCATGGCCTGGTTTTGCTGTATCAGCGTAGAGATTGCTTGCCTCAGTTCGGCCTGCTCTGCGTCTTGTGGGCTCGTCATAATGTTACGCCGGAGTAGCCCGCAGACCAGACCTGTCCCTAGAACTGAGGTGGCAGGTATGAATACACACACCGACAGAGCGAGGGACGTGTCCAGGTTGTGGTATTAGATGGTGCCAGGCCAGATGGGGAGTATTGCGTGAATACTTGCCAGTACCGTTTTTTCCAGAAGAATGGTCGTTGCCGTTGCCGAGATCAGGGTAGGAGAAGTATGGAAGGATCGAGGTGAGAGCCGTGGTCGAAGGGAGCCAGAAGGTACATAAACAGGAACAATCCGAAGTCGAGAGCCAAAGGGTGAGAAAAGCGTAAATAAAAAACCCAGTCTGAGGTCATTTTGAAACAGAATAATACGTGAATTTATTCAAGTCAAGTGCACAACGGATACAGCTTCAAAACAAAAGCTCTCTACACAATAAACATGGTATGCCATATATTTATACCCTAAATCCTAAAGCTCCACCCCTTTATGGGGGGGGCTTGCACGTCACTAAACATTGCCTCATTTTGTAATACATAACAATACTAAAGCTGATGTCATTTTGTAATACATAATAATATTGTATAACTGCCTGTCAGCTAGAAACCACTATGGGGTTAAATGGGATGTGCCTATCCTATCACCTGGCATTTGTGTGAGAACTAGTTTCACTGCAAGAATCTAAGTTTATCTCATGGGTTCTCATAACCTTTAGCCTGTTTACACTTTCAATTTGAAGCTGATTGGATGAGGAAGGGTCAATAAATTCAGCTAAGAGTGATAACATTCCATTCTCTGCTTCACACATTTGTTTATACAGAAATGTAACACAGAAATTAAGACTCACAAAGACAAGACAAGATGGCGGATTGAAATATTCACACAAAATGGCTTCATCCTAAATTCTGTTATGTTGTTATGCCAGACCCCCTAATGTCTCAACTTTGTCAGTCCCTCCTCTGATTCTTTAAAACATTGTTTTTTTGAATTATTGGTATGATTTTAGTCCAGAAACACATTGGGAGGCACAAGGGTGCTCCATCATCTCATAATGCTGCTTGAGGGTATAGGTCAGTGCACGAGGGTCCCTGCTAAATGTAGTCATAGTCTCGTATGGCGTTGCAGCCAAATTCTTTTCCAGAGTTAGAACATTGTACTTGGCATCTTCTTTCTTCAAGGGACTGCTGTAGATTGGTTCTGCAAACAATGGCATTATGTCTGCATAGGGGGTTGCATATTTGTGGATCATGCCTTTGACAAACATAACACAAACATAGATGACAACGAGTATCACAATCACACACATTACCGCATTCAAAAATTTCGCTCCTAGTGATCCTACCAATCCAGTCAGCCCAAAAGGATCCCGGTCTGTGTCACCTTCCTTCCTAAGTCTTTCTTGAATTTCTTCTATCTTATCTAACTCATGTTGTACCTTGCCACTCTGATCTTGGATGAAAACACAACATTGTTCTTTAATTAAGGCACATACACCTCCAGTTGATGCAAAATGTAATCTAAAGCCATTCTGTTTTGTAAGGCCATAAGCCTGATCTGAATCTGTTCTTGGTTTAGTGATGCTATGGCTGTAGTGGTGTGATTGAGGACATCATCTAACACATCTGTTAATGTATTAAGCCTGTCATCAAGTAACCCAACTCCTACATTTGGAAATAAACTAGCCCAAAATTGTTCTCTACATAAACTACTTTTCAGTCCTGCAGTGTTTGGTGTTTTTCTCTTGTTTCTGAGACGCCCTGCAGGTAATTCTTTGGTGAATGTAAATGCAGGGACCACTTTCAATAAATAATTGCATCTACTGATAAAGATGTGTTTGCAGCTACTGTATGTATTTTGTTGCTGCTATTTGTTTTGCTCTATACTGTGTCTGATTCAGTGTACTGTTATCTATTCATTTGTACAAATAGGAAATTGATCTTCGGTCTTTGTTTACATATGTCTAGTTCAAAACAAGTGTCATTTGTGGGAGGGAGGACTTTACCTATGGAAACATTTCCAGTTGTACTGCTTATATGACAACCTCCCACTGGAATATTATTCAATAACGGTACCCTGTTAAATTCTTTGGAGAATTGTCCAGTCAACATATCTGGTAATCTTGGTGTGTCATTTGCTGCAGGAGTTAATTCTTCCTAGGTATAAGGAATGCCAATCCATGGTGACTCCTGATTATGAGGCACATATCCACATACCCAGCAAGATTCGTTAATACCAGATTTCTGGTATATTGTTCTGCATGTGTCCATAAATGTATTATCTCTTTCCCAAGGGGTTAAATGTAAGTCTCGTTTGTTTCTGGATGTACCAGTGGACTTTGTGATATATGTGGGTGAGATGCTTTGTGTAGTGTTACCTTGACCATGGCGATAGATATCTGCGATGTATAAGGAACACAGACAGATGAGTATTGTTGACAAAGCTCCGCAGAGCATCATCATGACAATCCTGTCATCTCTCTGTGGGTTATACCTTCGCAGACCCAATGGTCCATACATCTTAAAAATCTAACTTATACACACTATAAAAGAATAAAAATATTGAGTCTCTGAAAAATGAAATGTTCTGATAAGATTAGGCCTCTGCCTGGTATCTTATTTTCCTCGTTGGTTAACGGTCAAAGTTTATGTCTCGTCAAAACGTTAACTTGATGTGGCTGTGCTTTAGGTGACTTTGGTCTTTGGTGGAGCTGGAATGAGTTTTATGTGAGCCACGTAGATCCAGGAATCTCTGACTTTAATTGCTGTATTGGTGGTTAGTATGGTCCTTTTCATCTGGGATGAAGAGCATGCTTGTTTAGGAACTACTTGACCTTTAACTCCGTCTCGTGTAGGTGCACTTTTATCATACCTTATGCCTAGAGAGACTCAAAAAATGTATTAGTGGCATACAATACTTATTAATTGTTTTATTATCAATAGATGGTCCTTAATTTGTTCCTTTGAACTACTGATAGTCATAAGTCATCCCATAAGTGTCTCATAGGGAGATAATTTATACCTAGGAACAAATTCTTGTATCAATGCGGTTGCAACAAAAGATACATTGGTCTTACGTCTCGTATGTTTAAGATCCGAGTAATGGAACACATGAGACTCATTCTAAAACGAGACAAAGTGCATCCCGTGTCCAAACATTTTGATATTTGTCAAATTGGTTCTCTTGTCAATTTTAAATGTGTTGCCATTGAAAATGTTCAAGTTCATAGCCGTGGCGGTGACAGAACAAATGCACTATACAAGAGAGAGGCCCATTGGATTTTTTCTTTAAATACTCTTATCCCAAATGGGTTGAATACACATTGGGATTTGAAATATTTTTTATGATTTAACTTCACCTTCCTTTTGGGTACTCTCTCACGTTATACTGCATTTGTTCCTCACCCATATCTTATCTACTATATATTTCTCAAAGTGTCCTATGTGTCGTTGCCTGTCTGTCTGTATGTATGTGTCTCCCTGTGTCCCTAGAGGAAATCGCATTGGACCTTTGGCCTGTCACTCCGCCTCAGGCCAATGAGATTGCTCCCTTGGCCCGCCCGCCCCCGCACACCTCTCATTGGCCTGAGGCGGAGTGACGAGCTAAAGGACACACACACACACACGGACACACACGGACACACACGGACACACACACACACACACACACACACACACACACACACACACACACACACACACACACACACACACACACACACACACCACCTCCCGCCAAGGTAAGTTACTAAACCGCCGCCTCCCCTGTGCCTCCAACCCCTGTGCCTCCCGCTGCCTCCAACACCTGTGCCTTCCACTGCCTCCAACCCCTGTGCCTCCCCTCCCAGCACCTCTGCCCCTCCTTCCCGCATTGCCTCAAGCTCACACCCCGGCCACTGCAGTCAGCGGGGGAGCGGCCGCATGGGACACAGCGGGGGAGCGGCCGCACGGGACACAGCGGGGGAGTGGCCGCACGGGACACAGCAGGGGAGCGGCCGCAACACACAGGCTGCCGCGGGACACGACACACAGGCCGCCGCGGGACACGACACACAGGCCGCCGCGGGACACGACACACAGGTCTCTCACACTCCGGTCGCAGTGGAACATCACAAAAAGCACACTCCCCCTGTCACCACTCCTGCCCTCACGCCATCAGCTTAATGCACAAATCACAACATGCTCAACGTACAACAGCTCTTCCCCCCCCCCACCACCCCCCTCTTCTCCCCCCCTTCTCCCCCCCCACCACCCCCCTCTTCTACCCCCCCCACCACCCCCCTTTCTCCCCCCCTTCTCCCCCCCCCACCACCCCCCTCTTCTCCCCCCCCCACCACCCCTCTCTTCTCCCTCCCCACCCCCCTCTTCCCCCCCCCCCACCACCCCCCTCTTCTCCCCCCCACCACCCCCCTCTTCTCCAACCCCCCCCACCCCCCTCTTCTCCCCCCCACCACCCCCCTCTTCTCCCCCCCCACCACCCCCCTCTTCTCCCCCCCACCACCCCCCTCTTCTCCCCCCCACCACCCCCCCTCTTCTCCCCCCCCTCTTCTTCCCCCCCACCACCCCCCCTCTTCTTCCCCCCCACCCCCCCCTCTTCTTCCCCCCACCACCCCCATCTTCTCCCCTCCCACCCCCCTCTTCTTCCCCCCCACCCCCCCCCTCTTCTTCCCCCCCACCACCCCCCCTCTTCTCCCCCCCCCACCCCCCCTCTTCTTCCCCCCCACCCCCCCCTCTTCTTCCCCCCCCACCCCCCCTCTTCTTCCCCCCCCCACCACCCCCCCTCTTCTCCCCCCCACCACCCCCCCTCTTCTCCCCCCCACCACCCCCCCACCACACCCCCTCTTCTCCCCCCCTACCCCCCCTCTTCTCCCCCCCCCACCACCCCCCCTACATGTACACTGGCGACACACTTTATTCGAGCTCGGCTAGTCCCACGAATTCGGGTATACCCGGGTGTATTGAGGTTTGTGACTGTTTTCTGCCCGAGTGCATTGAGGTATTTTCCAAGCAGGGATTGAAGCATTTTATCCCCTCTGGCTGCAATACTGCACAGTATATATATATATACTGCATTACAATTCATGAATTTATGCCATCTGGTAGACACGCGAAGCATTGCAGCCTATTAAATCCTAATCATTATCATTTAACAGATCAGCCGCCCGTCAGCCAGGCTTGAACCCAGGCTGGGAAGGCAAACGCAACGGGGCTTGTCAGAGGTGAGTGGCGGCGCATTCCAGGTATCTGCCAGGTACATACCGGGTATTTGCTCGAATAAAGTGTGTCGGTGCAGTACATTGTACTGCTATTTGTCCCCCCTCTCCCCCCTACATGTACATTGTACTGCTGATTGTCCCCCCCTCCCCCTACATGTACATTGTACTGCTGTTTGTCCCCCCCCCTCCCCCCTACATGTACATTGTACTGCTGTTTGTCCCCCCCTCCCCCACTAAATGTACATTGTACTGCTGTTTGTCCCCCCCCCTACATGTACATTGTACTGCTGTTTGTCCGTCCCCCCCCCCCACATGTACATTGTACTGCTGTTTGTCCCCCCCCCCCCTACATGTACATTGTACTGCTGTTTGCTTGCAAACAATTTTTGGACAACAACTACATCAGATCATTTCACGCAATTACATCCCGGGCAACGCCGGGTCTCTCAGCTAGTTTCATATAACATTTAACTGTTTAAATTTAAACCTTAAAGGTGTTATGATTTCTGTGTGTGATCTTTGGGCTGTTGAGTTATATCATATAACAAAATATATATAATTCACTAATAATATATTTGATTGATGTAATTTCATTATATATTTGTTCTGTATGAGGGGATTTTATATCTTCTCATTGATATACAGGTAACTATACAGTTCATAGATTGTATGAACAGGGCTTGTTTAATATTATCCTCTTCTTTAGAATCAGTATTTTATCATCAGGTTTGTTTCTTTAGCTTCCTTTTTTGTTTCTTCATTTTTTGTACAAATATATAATTTTCCTGTATATTTCTCTTATACACTATTAATTTATGTATTTTTTAACATCTTTTCTTGCATCATGCTCATTGTTTTGTTATTGATGTCATGCCAGTTTTCTTATTTCTGTGCTATTAATGTGTTGATATGTGTTTTGGTCTCTTATGTGGAAAGGATAGTTTAGCTAATTATCCATCATGATATATTTCTATTTGATGCTAATTTGTATCAATTATTGTTTATGTACTGTAACATTTGGATTTACTTATATTGTAGATTCCTTTGTTTGTTTTGTTTAAACTATCCATTGATACTCATTTTGGTTCAGATTGATAATCCATCGTCTTTCCTAGCCTTTATGAACATAGAGACCAATACACATTCTAGGGTTAATATATATGTTTCAATCACCTGTATACATTTCAGGTGTCTGAGAGTTCAGAGTAGGGGCTATATATATATCATCTCATTAGACCCCCATCATACTCCTTGAGAAAGGGCTGGAGAGCCTGAAACGCATAGGAGGAATTGTTCTTTATGTTAGTCTGTTTTTTGTTTTTTAGTATGTGATTCAATAAATCTTTTTTATTTTTTCCACCTCTGGTGAGTTGATTGGTGCTTTTTTTGGTTCCTGCTGTATTACCAATTTGTTTTTCGAATCTAGTAATTAAATCCAGATTATAGACATCATGGGTGAATCCATATTCATATAAGCAATTGAATGAGTATATACATGAAGTCAAACATACAGGACACCTGCAAGCTCATATTAAACCCCCAAATTAACCTCAACATATATATAAGCATATAAGTGTCACAGAGGAGTGCTACTGAGCATGGCAATATATATTTAAAACCAGAGACAGAACATTAAACACAGACAGAGCTCAGTGCACATCCAGTGAAACTTATACATGGTACAGTGCCTAAATAAGCCATGCTCAGTAGCACTCCTCTGTGACACTTATATGCTTATATATATGTTGAGGTTAATTTGGGGGTTTAATATGAGCTTGCAGGTGTCCTGTATGTTTTAAAATTCTTGTTCAGCTGGTCTTAGCTGATTGGAAGGTGGCGCTTCCTATCTTGTTGAAGCTCACCCCTCCCACATTTAAATGGTTAAAAGCTCACTCCATAGCATCTCCCACTCTCTGGGGAACTTGCTTGCTTGCAGTATGTTTGTGACAAATCTAATACAGAGTGCTTTTCCTGGTAATGTACAGGTTAATAAAAGCTTCAATCAGACTTAGAACTATGCAACTAATTTTGACAGATTTATTATAAATCATTCTTCCTGGTAATACACAGGTTATTAAGAATTTATATTAGTGTTAGGGACCCTTGAAATGTGGTCTGCCGTGTAGTGGCTCAGGGGCTTACAACACTTTGGCCAAAATGTTAAACTAAAAGACCATTTTATTTAATAGATATCTATACATATATATTTAGGCACTGTACCGTGTATAAGTTTCACTGGATGTGCACTGAGCTCTGTCTGTGTTTCATGTTCTGTCTCTGGTTTTAAATATACATGAAGTCAACTCAAAAGACAGGTAATCCCTGAAAACAGGGGATAAGTGATATTGTCACCAACTCTATTTCATTTGGAATGTTCACTTCAAATGAGAAATGTTATACTCACAATCACCCACTTCAAAGACTGAATATGGCGTGCAGCTGCTGACAAGAATCCAAGTAGCGAAGTAAACGTAATGCACAGCCAAAAGGAGCAAGGAGAGGATCCAATGAGGCAAAAAAATGATTTAATGGAGACTCAAGGCATAGAGAATAACCTCCTAAGCGTTTCGAACAGTTCGAAACATGTAGGAGGTTATTCTCCATGCCTTGAGTCTCCATTAATAATTTTTTTGCATCATTGGATCCTCTCCTTGCTCCTTTTGGCTGTGCACTACTTTTACTTTGCTACATCTGCTATAACCTGTATTTGTTTGCAGTGACCAGGTGGATGGATGGTACCCACATTTGGATCCAAGCGAGGTTGTTGGATGTTTCACCTAGGGGAGAGTTTAGTGGTGGCTGGTCCAGCTAGCTCTCTATCTTCCCCTGTCATGTAATTCCCAATAAGATGTAGATAGTGACAGGCTATCTAATGGGGTTTCCCCCTCCTCATGCTGAATTCCTGAGTGTGTGATAGCCAAAGTTGGTACAGATACTGGGCCCTCCCTCTTTGAGCTGCATGAAGGAAGTGCCTAAATTAGAGATTGAAGTTCAGCCCCTTAGGGGTGAGAACTTCAGTTTGTTCCAGCCTGCCCATGCATGGGGTAGGATGAGTTGGAAATGTCTCCTCCCAACAGGGAGTGAGACGTGCTCAGCCCCTCATGGGCTGAACAAATAACCTAATCCAGCTAGGCCTCATCATTACCCACAGGCCAGTACCATCCAGAAGCCAGGGATCTAGCCTATAAATTTGAGCATACGCTGCAACAACACCAGCAGTGGCTGCTGTAATAAAGAACATCCTCATTTGTACTTCTGTTGCAGTCTGTGTGGAGAGAGGTAGTTATATTAAGGACAATCATAGCAGGAACAGCCTTCAGCCTTGCTGAAGCCCCCTATGTCTGGAGGCTCTGACACCAAGAAGAAAAAGAACCAGAAGAATCCCTAAAAGTCTGCCCTGTACCCCCACACTATCGTGGGAAACTCACCTCTTCGCTCGCAGGTAACCACTAAGCAGTCGCATAGCCATAATCTCCCAGAGAGAGAGGGGGGGTGGGGGAAGGGGAACACGTGCTACACAGGATCCATCTTTAACAAGCTCACGGAGCCTTCAGTATATTATTTGACAATATAATTTAGACCTCACCAGCACCAAGAATTTTTAAAAGCTTTTTTTCGGCAGAAATATTATAACTATCCTAAAGCCTTTATCACAGTACAGTACATCTGCTGTTATTATTACTAAATAAAAATGTAATTGTAAGAGAAGATAAAAAGACAAGATAAAAAAAAATCTACTTTTTTGGATAATTTTGTTTGGACTGAATGCATTTCATCATCATGTTCAGTAAAATGTGAAATGCCAATATTTGAAATATCAAATAATTATTGACCCTGTTTTTCACATTGACACAGGGACATTGAGAAGTGATTTCAAACGTGTCCCCTGCTGCTTATGCGCTTACACTTTTGTCAGTTTTGAGATCCTGCTGTTTCTAAACCTGTAATTATCTATGGGAGGTCTTTAAAAATAGAGTGCTAACAAAACTCTGCAACACTTAAACTTCAATATAACTGCTGTGATCATGTCACATCATTCATTTTAAATTATTCATGCTGATATATTTGTATCTCATATTAAAAACTTTCTGCTAATTTTTTTGGATAAATCAAGTTTTGACTTTTTAAGATTTTGCTTACTTTTTTACAGGCCTTTGTACTATAGTAGAGTATGATGGCTAATTGTTAAATTGTTGTAATCCCAGCCTCCGTAGCATCACGCAGAACAGAGCTGATTTGTCATTGTGGTTTTGCTGGATAGGATATTGTTAGCCACTACTGTATGTAGCCAGGTCACCTGATGGCTACTATTCTGCATTAGGCTGGCAGTAATTCCTTGTGCAAACAGGTTGCCAGTAGTTCATATGGGGTTTTCCCACTCTGAGGAGTTGCATTTGAGTGACAGCAGGAGGCAGTGACATCAGGCCTAGGCATGACCAACATGAGCCAGACCTGGTGCCCTCCTCCTGGCAGTACTTAAAGACAGGACCGCCCTAAATTGGTTTGTTGTTCTTCCTTACTGAGGAAGGCAGGTCGCACAGTGGAAAGGCTGAGATTGGGCCTTCTCCAGTCTTCTTCCCTCCAGGGGAGAGTGAGTGTGGACCATAACGCTGCCTCTGCTAGAGAGGTGGGGAAGAGCTAGGATGGTTGAGGGTACCCTTGGCCTGTAGTGACTGTACAGGGACCATCCTTGAGTGAATAGCTGAGAGAACTGCATCGGGCAGTACCTGCCTTGTTCCTGTAACTGTACAGAAGAGTAATAAACCCGTTCCTGTTGTTATATCTCCATCCTAGTGCGTGACCTTACTGGGGGGAGAGGTAATAAGTTCTACCATGGGAGATCACCTTCAGCTCCTAGAACCTATGGCAGATGGAGGCGTTGCCCTGCTAAATAGATATGTAGGGTATGAACCCCAGAAGCCTAGTCCTGTGATCCCACTACCACTGGCGGACGACTCAGCCCTCCTATTACCAGCATTCACCACACGACCAGTAATGGCCAAATCTCCATTCGGGTGGGGGAAGCACCATTACATGTATATCCTGCCGGCTGTTGCCATCACACCTATTAATTGTAACACCGTTGAACTGGGCTACCTAGACCATTTGTACCACTACTGAAATAACACATTATAAACGTATTAAAGGGGCATAATGTTTAAGTGGTGCTATGTCATAATACACTTTCCAGTGCCAATAGACACCTTACACTCAAATAATATATCATGGCAGAACACAGGTTACTAAATATGAGCCATAATGACACTGGATTTGTGTTGCAATAGAATGTTGTCATCCTTCTATTTGCACAATACCCGGATAGTAACACAAGTCAATTTTTTTGTAATCATTTATTTTAACCTCTTCCTTCCAAGACAGGTCATCCACAATGCGCTGTTGAGAAATGCATGTTAGCCCCAAAATAGTGACTGTTTATTGGTGCCTTCTGCTTTTCACAGCTGTTGACCCTAATATCAGAACCTGATTCTATTTAACCGCACAGCACACATTGACAAACACACACTGATACACACAGCACACACTCATTAACAAATTAATAGATAAGCATTGAAACACCGATACACACGCAAAGGTATACTAATAAATATACAATCATATACTCTGACTATTTTAATTTTTGTATTTGAAGAAACGCTCGGCATAATGGAACTGTTTCATTTAAAATGTGATTCTAAATTACATGTGAATCAAAGGTCAGTCAGAGAAAAATAAATCAGCACATTTTTATGTGAACTTAAATGAAAAGAGCTGTAGATATTTTTCTATGCGTAATATATTATTCCTATATTTTGTGTGGTTGTCTTATCTGTTGATAGTGTACGGAGTTTGTTTTCCAGATATTAGTTAATAAGCATGTCAAACACACTGATCAGGGTGCACATAGCTTCAAAAAGTAATGCACGCTATAATGAAATGCACAGACTTTAGGAGTTTCCGCTCCCCTCATTTGGGAAATTTAACTGGATGAATAAGGGAACAAGTCTACATTATCACTACAGTTATTGGCATGTAAATTTGATTACATCATCAAGATGTTCTGTGCTTAAATGGAAACCAATTAGATTGTAAGCTCTTCATGGTAGGGACTTCTATGGTAGAAAATACATGAACCCCTTTGATGCCTGTGGCTACCAAGGTATACTACAGGCACCGAAGGGGTTAATATTACAGTTAAACAACACTAGCTACCACCCTTGGCGACTCCTATTCTGCACTTGAGTATTTCCAAACAAACAGAGTTCTAAATACTTTTTTGTGATACCCATGCTCAACTGCGCAGAATAAGGCTGTGCTTATAGTGATGGCGACGCGACGTTGCACCAAATCAAATGCATTGTCGCCGTCGCAAGCGCTTATAGTAAGCGAAATTTGGAAGCCAGTCAAATTTGATTTTTCAGAGGCTGTCGCCACATGTGACAGCCTCTGAACCAATCAATCACCTTGTCGCCAGAAAGCGAATGACAACTTTCGCTGATGGCAAAGGGTGACATCATTGGTCGCGTCGCCGGCACTATTAGAGCGGCCTAAGAGTACAGGGGCCCACTTTCCGTATGTTACAAACCAACCTTAGGCCTGGGTCCCGCTGCTTCCGATGGCCTGTGCGGCCGCGCGGCAGCGGACCACCAGACCCTTTCCTCCAGTGGGGAGGTCCCCGCTGGCTCCTTCCGACTTGGCTGACTGCGTGCTGTGACGCGTCAGCCGGCCGATGCTGCAAGATCCTAGTGATTTGCAGCTCTGACGTGTCACATGGTGCGGCAGTCAGCCAAGGAGGGGAGGGAAGGAGCTAGATGGGATGCGGCTTGGAAGGGGAGCAGGGAAAAAGCTGCAGGGGAAAAGTGTGTGAGTATATATGTATGCATGTGTGTGTTTATGTATGTATGTGTGTGTGTATGTATGTGTGTGTGTATGTGTTGTGTGTATGTGTTGTGTGTGGGGGGTGGATGGCTCCACAATCAGAGTTTTACCTCACGATCAGATTTAAAGTTTTACCACGCCCCCCCCTCCCACTTCCGCCCCCCCCTCCCACTTCCGCCCCCCTCCCGCTCCGGCTCCCGGCTCCCTCAGACCGCATATCGCGGTCAATTGCCTGTCAGCGCACCGCCTGTCTGCAGTGCGGGCGCGCTGACTGAGGGAGAGGGGCCTTAGCCTTATTGTGCTTTACCATTTTAGGGATGCCTTCTGGATAAGATGCAAAGTAACTGGCCCTAATAAATATCTTATTAACTACAGATGCCTGCGGAATACATGCACAAGGCTAAAAAGACTAGTAAAAGCCCAATATTACTCTGACAATCTTTATCAAAACACATAAAATATAGCAAACTTCTGGAATGTAATTGTAAGAGGGTGAATTCCCTGTCATGTTATGAAGCAGGAAAACCTTTGTGTAGAGTTTAATATAGGATTGAAGAGGTTAATTCTAGTGCAGACTGCCTTAATTAATCTTCTCAGATGCTTCATTAGGTCGTTAAAAAGCCTGTAGTGCAGAATGCAAGGTCTCCCTGGCCAGGAAGGTACTGGACCATGGACCGCTGTGGAGAGAAACCCTCCACAGACTTACAGAACCCTACTTCAGATGAAGGTAACTGACCTCCCCCTGTGAACTATTTATCTGACTGTTTCTGGTAAGGGGCCTAGCCCTCCAAACCATACTGTAGATAGGTTGTATAGTGTGGTCTAGTCAGTGCTCCCAATGGGAGTTAGCCATGTTTTGTTTGTTTTCGTTTAACCCTGCTTTGCTGAACCATAAACTGTGTGTTTGTTGTTTAAACCCGCTTTCTAATAAAAGCCTATTTTCTCTTTTAAAAGTCTCCTGTTCTTAAAAGCTCTGCACACATCTCCTACAGTCATCAACAATATATTTCAGCCTTTTTGCTATCAACAACCATTCAATTTAAAAAAGGAGGATACTACTGTGACAAATGCCACTGATATTGCAAACGCATTCAATTATAATCCTTTGTGGGGTTTGCTACTTCCCTACTATCAAGATGCAACCCTAACAACAATCAAAAAAGTCAATCTAAGAGCCCCTCTAAGAGAGACCTTTAGAGGTCCACAACCTCCAAACATTTCTTACAAATTTAAATTTTTCCCATTATCTGAAGAGGTTACACAGGTGATCCTAACATTAAACCTAACCAGCCAACATGGACCTGATATAGTGTAATCAAAGTTCTTATGACTCAGTGATCCAGTCATTGCCATACTACTTGATTCCCTAATTAACTCTATTTTGCCTTCTGGCCATATCCTACAGACTTGAAAAACTGCTAGGGTTGTCCCAGTCTCCAAAAGTGTGGACAAAAGCATTATCTCCAACTAGAGACCAATACTAATATTCCCAATACTATCCAAAGTCATGGGAAAATGTTTCCACTCCCAATTAAACGAGTATTATTAAATGACAAATTTCCTCTGCCAACTCCAATCTGGATTTTTCCACTACAGAGTAGTTATCATCTTAAAAGTTTGCAATGAGATGCAGTGAGGAATGGAGCTGGGATAACTTGCTGGTGCAATATTCCTAGATTTTGGAAAGGCTTTTGATACTGTTGACCATGTTATCTTTTTAAACCAGCTTTAGTGCTCTGAAATATGGGAACACACTTTAAATTGGTTTCAATCCTAATATTGGGTAGATCCCAATGTGTGTCTATCTCGGGCTCTAACCCTAACCCATTGGATGTCACCTGTAGGGTTTCGCAAGGCTCTTTTCTGGGGCCCCTACTCTTTTCAGTCTTTGTATATGATCTACATACAGCTTGTAAGGGAGCTTCACATGTACGCAAATTACACAATTTTATATGCACACAGCCCCAGCCTCAGAGACCTTGGACATGTACTTCAATCTAATTTTTCAAGACTTGAATACTGAATTTCCCAAAACAAACTTTTTTAAAACATTGATACAACTGTTACTATGGTTTTTGCGATTAAGGCTACATTTATAGCGCTAACGACTGAGGTACAAATCAGAATCAAATCTAACACCATTCTAGCCCCTGTCACTAGTTGTAAAGATCTGGGCATATGGCTTGACTCCCATTTAACATTTGGGTTGCATATTGATATTCTGACATTCAAAATCTATGCCAAACTGGGTGTACTTTATAGGAAGAAATCTTCCTTAATCCCGTTGGTCAGAAAATGGATCGCACAGCAGATGATAATGCCAATAATAGACTATGGGGACATAGTATATGGTACAGAACCCCAAACCCACCTTAGCAAACTAGATACCTTCTACAACTCAATATGCCGCTTTGTACTACAATGTAACTCTAAGATACACCACTGTGAAATGCTATAAGAACTAGATTGGCTATCACTTGAGTCCAGACGCAAGGTACATTTTTCCCCGTCTTGCCTTCAAATATTTTCTGGGCAAGCTACCCGGGTATCTGAACAATCTCCATTTTCACCCCTGCCACATGCTGCCCTTATCACCTTAAATCTGTTTCCAAAAGACTGTTTATGATCTCAAGGTTCAGAAAAGAATTTGGTTGCTCTTCCAACTGTTTCCATGCACCTTACGTCTGCTACAACCTACCAGAGACTCTCAAAGCCGCATCCAGTTTAAGTTCTTCAGTACTTCAGCAATCTCACATTTTAATCTTGTCTGTAACTGTTAAATACGCCCATAACACTTATTGGGGCATATTATATAAACTTCGACAATTAACTCATTAAGGATTTTGAGCAGCTCCCGAACGATTTGGAAAGTTTGCTATTCAGAAAGCTCCGATGACCTGCCAAACTCGTTCGGGAGTGCATCTCCCCAAGCACTAGTCCTCCTGCTCAAACAAATGGAGCGGGAGATGAAAAACAGCTCCAACTCGTGATATTTATAAAATCCACCTATTCTAGTACCTCCGATGGGATCATCGGGGCACTCACTTAGCGAGCTCCTTACAAATTTCATTTCGACACTCCAAGGGTGGCGAGGTGGGATTTGCGATTAGGACTTAGAATTTTTTTTATTTTATTGCATCGGATTGAAGCCTGGAGTCTCCGGAGCTGATACACATTAATACCTGCTCCAGAGACACATGATTTCGTGCTATATAATAGAAATACATATATAGGCAGCTTCATTACTTTAGTGGCTAACCGCTAAAGTAATGAAGGGGTTAAACACAAGTGCCTTTTTTATTGGGGGTAGCGGGGGTGGATGAAAGTGGTATTTGGCCCATGGTGGGTGTTTATGCCTACAGGGAGGAGAGATGAAGGAGGTACCCCCTTCATTACCTTAGCGGTTACTACCGCTAAGGTAATTCTCATAGGAAACCAGGACTTTTTTTGTATCAATCTTTTTTTATTGGCAGCAACAAATATAGACATAGGTACAGTAGTGTCATAGGCACATGACAGCATTTCTTAACTGGGTTCAACAATATGTTGGCCAATGGAAATTGTGGTTGGGGGGGAAGTGGGGCTGGAAGAAGGGGGCGGGAGAGAAGGGGGGGGCGACAAACGGGGGGTGGGGTGGGGAGGGGGGGAGGGGTATCAGGGGTCTCCGACCTCATCCTCCGCCTGTGTCTGGTTTCTCCAAATCTAGTGTAGGCCCAAGCCCTGCGGTCAGATCCAGGGATCCCAAGTGTTCCAGAACTGTGGCATTTTTTTGTGGAGCATGGCTTTTAGCTTTCCCATTGTCATTACTTCATCTATCCTTCTGATTACCGTACTTCTCACGGGGGCCTTAGTCTGCTTCCAGGCCACCGTGACCGAGCATCTTGCTGCAGTCAGAATGGATGAAACCAGTCTGCACAGAGGGGGGGGGGGGAAGGTCATCTATGGGTTTGCTCAGCACAAAGGTCAGGGGGTCTAAGGGAAAAAAAAGCCCCGTGGTCTCTTGAAGAAGTGTCTGGACCTTAGTCCAGAACCTCTGGATCTCTGGACATGACCACCAAATGTGGGCCATGTCGCCCTATAGACCACATCCTCTCCAGCACAGGTCAGGGGTGCCGGGGAAGATCTGGCTCAGTCTAGCCGGGGTCAGGTACCACTGGAATAAAATTTTGTAAATATTCTCTTTTGTCACTGTACAGATTGAAGTCTTTGCGGCCAACTCCCAGATATCCTCCCACTCTTCCATATCTATTGGTATGTTAAGGTCTTCGGACCATTTTTGCATATAGTGGTGGGTCGGATGCCGACTCCATTCCCCTATAGATCTCCGAAATTAGACCTCTCAGGTAGGTGCCTTTAATGCATAGGGATTCAAATCTGGTTAGTGGGGGGAATTTGGAATTTTGGGAGAGTGATAGTAGAAAGTGCCTAATTTGCAGGAACCTGAACAAATGGAGATGTTGGGATTGGTATTTGTCTCAAAGTTCCTGGAAGGAGAAAATCTCCTCTTTCTTCAGCAGATCAGCAACCAGCCTTATACCTAGACCTTGGAATTGGTCAAATTGCTTTTTAGAACACCCAGGTGGGAAGCGTGGGTTTCCAAAAATTGGGGACGGGGTAGCTACCAGGCCATATTTCCCTTTGCTTTTAAGCCAGACGTCCCATGTGCATCTCATTGTCCCTAGATCAAACCTCCGCGGCACTCCTTCTCTTTCCCCCGGGGACCATAATTGGACCTGGAGAGGAATGGGAGATGCATAATGTGATTCTATTGCTAGCCAGCAGGTGGAGGCCGGGTCATAATTCCAAACTACAGCCTGATTCAGCTGGGCCGCAAGATAGTATCTGACCACATCGGGTACCCCCAGACCTCCGTTCGTTTTTGGGGAGAGCATCACGGATCTTGGGACCCTTGGTCTCCTATCGTTCCAGATAAATTGGAATATAAGGGCCTGAATATTTTTTAGGGCTGCCAGTGGGACGACTACGGGAAGGGTTTGGAAGGAGAAAAGTAGTCTCGGGAGGATATTCATTTTAATAGAAACTATTCTTCCGAACCAGGAAATTTGGAGCTTTTTCCATGATTCCAGGTCTTTTTTTATTTGGTCAAACAAGGGGGGGTAGTTGTTTTGGTATAGGGACCCGTAGGAGCTTGAGATTCTAACTCCAAGGTATTTGATGTGAGTGGTACTCCACTTATATTTATAGTTAGATTGTAGGAGTGTCCATGTCAGGACTGGAAGGGATATGTTAAGGGCTTCTGACTTATCCATATTAACTTTGTAGTCAGAAACTGTGCCAAATTGGTGTAATAATCTATGGAGGTTGGGGAGGGAAGTATGGGGGTCAGCGAGGGTCAGAATCACAGCGTCAGCAAACAGGGAAATGTTGTATTCTTTTTCGGCTATTCGAATCCCCTTAACGCTTTTATCTTCTCTTATTTTGGCCGCTAGCGGTTCAATGGTTAGAGCAAATAACAGTGGGGAGAGTGGGCAACCCTGTCTGGTCCCATTTCTGTTGGTGATTGGCTCCGAATAGCCACCAGAGATCTTAACATATGCTGTTGGGTTTTGGTAGAGGGCTATGTTTGTTTGAGGGCCATTCTGGTTTGATTTAATTGTTTAAGTGTTTTTTTGGATTCCGTGATCTTGTGTTGTTGTTCTAGTTGTGTGATCTTGTCTGTGAGATCTTTTTGAAGCTTAAGTTTCTGTTTCTTCTTATAGGCGGCAATTGAAATTAGGTCGCCTCTGATTGAGGCCTTATGGCACCCGTCCCTGGGAGGAGGGCGGAGACCAGCTGAACAGGGGGGAAGAGGCTGGGGCAGAACCCTAGGGGGAGGGCAGGGGGAGGGAGGAGCACATTAGGAAAGGTGGGGACAAGTGGTCCTTCAACGAGCCCTAAAAGGTAAACCTTACTCATTGGGGTGAGAAAGGTGGGGGGGGGGGGTTAAACACCCCTGGAGATACTTCCGGGACACAGAACATGGATTGGGACAGGAAAGAGGGCTGAACACCCTCTAGAAAGTGAAACAGAAACCACTTACAGATACATTTCAACATGTGTAACTTATAACATTTCTTAATAAACCTTTTGATAGCCTGTATTACATACTCTATATGGCTATGGGGCCTAAACCTGGTGCAGGAGGGGGGGAAAGAGTGGGTGGGGGGGTTGTTGGATATTTTCCTATGCGTTGCTTGAGTACTGTTTTTGTCTTGTAATATGAGTCTGGTTATAGAACATAGTTTCTCTAATGGCTATAGTACATCAGTTCAATAATCTAGTGGTAACATGTAGGCCTTCTGTTGAGGGTGGAACAGGACATTGCTTATGTGGAGTTTAGGACTCAGAGCAACAGCTGGGGTGTGTGGCACCTTGATTGGTTTCGTGGGGGGGGGGAGATGGTGGGGAGAGGGGGTGGGGGGGAGTTATGGGGAAAGGGGTGGGGGGAGGGACGCGGAGACAGGGGAGGGTGTGGGAAGGGGGGGAGGACAGGGGGAGGAGGGTTAATGGGGTGATGGGGGAGGGAATGTATAGGTTCTGACAGTGGGGGGGAGCAAGACATTTGTAGATGCATCAATTGGTTACAGTATTGTAATTACATTTACTTATGATGATAACACTTGTAACCGTTATGTACAATGGATGAGAACTGTACATTACTGTGAGTCCTGAACATTGCTGCATCATCTGAGCGCATGGGGGAGGGGGGAGGGATGGGGCTAGGGATTGTGAGCCTTCACTGGTGTATGAACAGCAACCATTAATTCCCTTGGTGTCGCCTGGGTGTGATTTTCGGGGGGTCCGTGAGTTTGGTGTGGAGGTGAGAGATTGATATGATTAATTGGGGATGGAGCATACAGTATAGGGGGTGCTTTTGGGCCGTGGGGGTGGGCATATAGACCTTGGCTGACTTGGGGAAATAGTTTTGGGACAAATAGAGCATTTGGTGGAGTCTGCTTAGTTTCGGAGGTTGGGTCTAAGGGGTTCTAGGTTGGGGGTGGGGGCAGGGGATCTGGGTGCAGGGGGGAGGGGATCTGGGTGCATGGGGGAGGGGATCTGGGTGTGGGGGGGAATGTTGGAAGTGGGCAGGGGGGGTGCTGGGAGCTGGAGGAGGGAGCGGGGGAGAGGGTGTGAGGAGTGGGGGGTAGTTATAGCAAGTGGGGTAACTTTGAGGTCACGTTAGTTCTCAGGAAACTGCGGGGGGCTATCAGGGACACATATATTAATTACTAAGGGGGGGTTGGTAAGGGAGATATATACAACCTTACTCTCCCGGTCCGCAGGGAGGTAGTTCGTAACTGGCGATTGGAAGTCCATGTGAGGGGGAGGTGAGGAGTCTCGTCCATCGTATTAAGGGGGGGTCAGACCAGGGAGAAATATCCAGGTGCGGGTTCTCTTCATCAGCTCATCAACTGCGGGAGCTTCTGGGGAGGGCAGCTGGCGAGGCAACAGTCCAGGGAGCTGCCGCGACCAGTGCTGGGCTGCAACTGGATTTGCGGAGGTGGAGAAGCTCGGTGGGCGTCCGGACCGGACAAAGGCAGGGGTGCCAAACAGGAGCCGCATCCTCCAGAGAGAGAGGTGAGTGCTTGGGGGAAGAAGTTAGGGAGCCAGCAGCTGCATGGGTTCGGACGAGGTTGAGTTGATGGTCCGTGGAGGGGGGGGGAGCGCCTTGGGGGGTCAAGGGGAAAGGGGCAGTGGGGGGGGGAAGGGTGGCCAGAGAGGGGGGCAGTGGACCGGGGAGTTGGAGGAGAGGGGGTTGAGGGGGGGGGGAAAGCGAGGAGGAACGGGACCGGAGAGGAGGGAGCGGGGGTGGCTGAGAGGAGAGTAGTGGGGGGGACTAGAGAGCACTAGGGGAAGCTTGGGGGGGGGTGCTTTACATGGAGGCGATCTTTTCGTAGGGTTCCAGGACCTGGGCCAGGTGTTGTAGACGGCCCCGAGGTACCCTGTCGCCGGACACTGTGGGTGGAGGCAAGCAGGATACAGGATCCACACTGCACAGATCTTCCATCAGGAGTCGGAAGACACCGACAGGGTGTTGGTTAACATGTTGGGGAGGCTTGCAGCAGGGATGACTCCGCAGCTTTCTATGGAGCATTATTAGGAAATTGGGAGGGGGGGGCCTCGATTAGATAGGAGACACTGCAGGAGACGTAGGGCTTAGTCAGTGGCACTGGGGAGCCTCTGATTAGCTAATCGCTCCGAGGCTCGGGGGGCCTCTGCTTCTTCAGAGTGTGCAGCGGTCTTTGAAGTCGTTCTGAGGTCTTGCGGTTGGCTTAGTCCAAGTGCTTTAAGGAATTACGGGGGGTCTTCTGGTCTGGATATGGTGTGATGGTGGCCATTTCGCAGAACGATCAGTTTGAAGGGGAAGCCCCAGCAGTAGGTGATGTTACGCTCTTTGAGGATATTGATGAGGGGCTTCATCTCCCTCCTCTTTGCGATCATGGCTCTCGACAGGTCACTGAAGATCTGGATTGCGTTACCTTCAATTTGCAGGTCGCCTGCTCTCCTACTTGCAGCCATAAATTTTTCTTTGCCAGAGTACATGTGGAGTTTCACCACCACGTCTCTGCGGCGGTTTGGATCTGTGGACCTGGGGCCCAATGCCCTGTGTGCTCAATCCATCTGTAGATTGTGGTCAGAAAACTCAGGAGCCGGGGACAGGAAAAGTTTTCTGAGGTAACTCTGGAGAACGTCAGAGGAAACTGCTTCAGGGATATTCCTTATGCGTAAGTTTTGCCTGCGGTCTCTATTTTCTTGGTCCTCCAGGGTATC
This sequence comes from Ascaphus truei, assembly GCF_040206685.1. Lineage (NCBI taxonomy): Eukaryota > Metazoa > Chordata > Amphibia > Anura > Ascaphidae > Ascaphus > Ascaphus truei. The sequence goes on from NC_134484.1 coordinate 256,722,528, forward strand.
ACGTAGTTCGCTGACCTCTTGGCCCAATCTGACCACCTCATCCTCTGTTGAATTTTGTGATCCTATCACGTCTGCTATTTTGCGCTCCAAAACAATGGTGCGTTTTGTGAGGCCGTGTATGTCTGCTCTTAAGCCCTCCAGGGCTGTGTTCAGGTCTTCCTGGAACCCTCGTCTTATTTTGTGAAACAGGGACTCAAAATAATTTTTATTGAGGCCGAGCTCCTGCAGCTCCAAGTTGTCTGGATCGGCTGCCGCATCCATTTGTGCCGCGTGGACTGCTTCTTCGGCGCCATCTTGGGAGTCTCTGCTCGGCTCCAGCGGGCGGTGCGCAGGGGCAAAATACTTAGTGACCCCCTGGCCCTGGTTTCCCTTCGGTCTGCTAGGCATATTCTCTACTCTTTGGGTTATTTCTGGTGTGTTTGGCGAATTTTTGTTGTTGCTAAAATCGCTCGTTCTGGCGGGTTGTATGCGAGGGTTTCAGGAGCTCCTCTTCTACCCGACCATGCTCCTCAGCATCACCGGAAGTCTTGGAAACCAGGACTTTTAACACTTTCATACCAGGATCATTCTCTAGGCAAAACACAGTAGTGGAATAAAATGTAGTTTATTCGGGTAAACATGAGTAGACACAATGAATACACAAAACAGAAATGAAAAACAAACTTACTGGGGCTCTGGGGGTGAAATCTGGGCTAAAATAGGTGCGGGCGCCTACTTCGCTTACCCTGGCTTACCCTGGCTTACCCTGGCCAGGATATACACCAAGGCTTACTGGTCCTCTTTTTGGCTAGAAGCTCTAGCCGCGACTGCTGCCATATCAGGTCGGACCGGGGTAACAATGGCACCGGAGTTGAGGAAGCCGGCTGCTTGGCAATTTCCGATGGTCACTGTGCGCAGATGCTTCTGATGAACATCGTTAGACTGCATCCCAACTGGTGCAATCTGATGTCCCTCTGTCTCCGCTGCTGGTTCCTGGATGGCAAGTGCAGATCTCTCCGTGGAGGTCCCTCTCTGGGGCTGGTCCGATATCTGTACTTGGCTCCTCTGTGTGTGCCAGTTGCACATGGGGTACCGGCCTCGCAGCTGAAGAGCATGCCCCTGATGGGGTCCACCAGACTTTGCATGGTCCGGACAGTCTGGTGTGATGTGACCCACTTTGTTACACAGGTTACACCTCCTTTCATGCTTGAACTCTGCAGCTTTGGGTGCGCTGCTCTCTGCTGCAGGCTTGCTCGTCCACAGAGGGGTGATTTTGGCTCCTCTGGCAAAAGTGGTTGTGTCTTTGGTAGCCCCCTTTTTGGGCATCAAAACTCGACTGATCACAAATTCATCAGCCATTTTAGCAGCTTCCACATGGGTTTTAGATATACAGTCAAAAACCCATGCCCTCACATCCGAGGGACACTGCTGTAAAAGTTGCTCCTGGAAAATCAAGTCCAATGTGTATGGAACTTGGTGATACCATGACCTGCCACCCACTGGGTCCCATGCAAAGCCATGCGGGCCCCGTACCGGACATAAGACTCCCGATGGTACCTTTCGCCCATCCGGAAAATACCCCGGTAAGCTTCTGGGGTGAGGGAATATTGGGTGAGCAACATAGCCATTACATGGTTATAATCATCACCATCCTCAGGCGGGACTGCCTGCAGTGTTTCTTTGGCCACACCGGACAATAAGGGGTTTAGTCGCAAAACCAAGTCCTGTGGCGGCACTCTGTACCATCAACATTGGCTCTCAAAGTCACTGGGAAACCCTTTGATATTGTCAGGGCCATCAATGAATTTGTTGAAATTGTGGTGGTCCACTCAGGGGGTTTTCTGCTCTTCGTTGACTAGGTGGGTGTTGGGGTATGCTGTTCCATGGATTGCTGTAAGCATCCTAATCTGCTCATCTGCGGAAGCCTCTCTCCCCATGAGGCAAGGAGTATAGTGATGCCAGGGACATCCGGTCCAATAGCTACAGGGGCTAATACTTCCACAGTCCCAGGAATCAGTCTCCCACCAATATCCCAGTGGGCGACCACTTCCTCCCCATGTCCATCCAGCACTGGAATAACCTCCTGAACCCTGGATTGACTTGTGATCATTGCAACTGCAGCTGAAGGGCCATTTCCCTCGGGGGAAGCAATACTGGTGTTTGTGAAATTCCAAGTCCTCCTCCAGCTGTGTCTTTGACCGACTGTCTGTCAGTAGCCCATAGCTTTCACACAATCCTGGCGCGATCCCATGACTGGTACCGTCCTGATTGCTTGTCCATATTCACCCACAGGCACTAAACTAAGGGGTATAGAGAACCTGTGTTTTCCCGCTATGTTATAAGACCCCGCAGAGATTATAACATAGGCTCAAACGATCCCACTGCTAACACCAGTTTAAAGCCTATCACGGGAGACCAGGTTTCTTAACACTTTTTATTACCGGGAATCATTGATTGAGAAAACAAGATGGTAAAATAAATTTATTTCTCGTAGAAGACAGACACACAAAGTTACACAATTCAAGTTAAACACACGTATTGGGAACGGGGCTAACGAATAAATTTCATATTCAGAACGAATTTCCTTAAGATGACCTTTTTAGAGCACTTTCCAATGACCGGTAGTTACTCGCAAAAGTCCTGGAACTGTTTTCGGCATGTAATGCCAAACACGACCACTACGTTCTAAAAAGCGGGACTTAGAAACTATTCTGACTTAAAAATCTTTGAAGCCGGCTCGCGTCTACTCAGTTCTGAGCATATTTGAATTTTCCACTGTTTTGTTGGCGCTTGGAATCTGCGCTTCTCATTGGCTGCAAGCTCTCTTAAGGCTTTCAGGCTTTCATTCACTAAACTGAACAACCTATCAGAGCGGGGGAATTCTCCTACCAGCCAATCACCAATTTGCCAGGTTGTAAAGTCGTGAGGGCACCTTTTCTCAGTCTGCAAAAGGGGCATGCGCCAACCTGGCACTTCTTCCTTTATGCATACTGAGCCCACCCGCTGTCCAGGCTCCACAGAGTCTGAGGTTGGGCAAATGGTTGCCAGATAGCCTTATGTTAGCTCAGGATGTGGGATCCCATGTTGCCTGAGAACCCCAACGGTAACTTCAGCTGCGGAAAATGTAAAGCTTGTAAAATGCTCAATCCAGAACGCAAAAAAATTGCCTCAAATACCACAAAAGAGAGTTTTGTGGTGAAAGATTGTATATCGTGTAAATATATATATATGTAATATATCTCCTGAAGTGTCCATGTGGATACCAATATATTGGACGTACTAAACGTTATCTTACAATTAGAATTCTAGAACATGCTAGAAATATCTGACTTGGTATGGAAAATCATAGTGTTTCCAGACACTTTAAGATCAAACACAATAGTGATTCTAGTCTTCTTAAATATATTGGTGTCCAGATTGTTCCTGCAGGGCGACGTGGTGGTGATAGAGACAAGATGCTTCCTAAACAGGAAAGCTTATGGATCTATAAGATGCAAACATTGTCTCCATTAGGATTAAATAAGAAAATTGATGTCTGTCTTTGTATTAATTTTACCTTTTCTAGATTAATTAACAAGAATCTTTTAATTGTTTTTGAGTTCTTGTGGTATATCTTTATCAAGTTAAAATATAGTATGTATTTCTGTTCCTTCTTTTGTGTTCCTGGGAAAGGTCTATTTCTGTCCTTTCCTCTTCTATCAGTCACTTATCATTGCTTAACATTATTAGGTAATATCTTCATGCCGTTTTTTATTTATATTAATCTATGTCTCTTTATTTTTTAGTGATATTCCATATGGAGTTTTATTTTTAGTGGTTTACTAATAAAATTTTGATTATGTATATGTTCTAATAAGGTGTAAGAATAGCTTCTACATATATTACGCCTTCCCTCAGTGAGGGGCTGGACTCAAAATCGACAGCCAATCACAGGAGGGGTATAGGAGGGGTATAGGTATATCAAGCACCCAATCAGAGACCTCCGATATCCCTGATGAAGTACATTCTGTGTACGAAACGCGTTGGATGAAAAGGGCGCATTCTAATATCACCCTTTGTGGTTTTTTCTAATCTGCTATCCTATTCATACGGGACAATCTCCGGTTTTTCCTGGCTGGTTGCTGGCCGCGCGAGACATCCACCATCGCCATCTGATGACGTCATCGGCGCGCGCATGCTGTGGATGCCGTGCATGCTGATCGGACGCCGAGGAACCAGAGGGAGAGCCTACCTTCCTGCAGCAGTTATCGTGCCCACGCTTTACAGCAGCAGGCTTCTTTCTGAATGAGTGGAGCTTTACCAGGACTGCTTATGGGTAATGCAGGAGGAGAATTGACCCGGTGATCGTTGTCAACCCACCATTTGTTGCAGTCCACAGATTGGTAACATGTCCAAATACATGTCCTGCTAGTAATTATTTATCTTGATGTACGTGCAATACTCACCTCTTTTTGATCACAATATAATTTTATATACTACACCATGAGGTTTTTTGCGCTGTTTCTCTTTTCGTTTTTCTGTTATTGTATAAAGCAATAAATATGTTCCAAAGTCTTTCACCGGATGTACAGTACAATACATGTTTCTCTAATTAATTGAAAACATTGAAAGAGTGTATGCAAATAAGAGGTGCGTTACATTACACAGAACTGTACAAAACGTGCATTACTGTAGCAATAGCCTCGGAATACAGGACATTGAATATAGCTTAAGACATACTGGTACCGCCTATTGTTACTGCAGAGTACTACGTCAGCACAAAACACCATTCGGCAGTCGCAGCTGAGATGCTGTAAAGGGCTGTGACATGCAATGAAGTCCTGGGGAATTGAACTTGGTTTTGTGTGGTCATAGGAACAGTAAGTCTTGATAGAGCTATATAAAACCAATGGGCCTTCTCCTAACTTGAACTCAACCTATCTCCTTCTACCCCTCTCTCAAAAGTCCAATTTTTATCTATATGGGTTAGTACCAGAGTTAGATGTCATTTAAATAATGCCATATGTGATGAATATCATGTAAGCTGTAATGAGCTCATTTGCTTATCATTTACTGTAGAATAGCTATTCAATGCCATGATTTTTACAGGAATAAAACCTGGTTAAAATCAGGTTATTTGCTATTGTAACTACTGTGTTATTATTAACAGGCATTAACTTAGGTTATATTCACGTTAACGGGTGAGATTCACTCAGGCCTGTTCATTGGCAATTACCGTCAAATCAGGTGTGCTATCCAGCAACAGACCTTAGTGTATCACCTCCATAGCAGACAAACACAGCGTAGTGTATCTGGGCCTTAAACTGCTTCTTAGTTTGTGCACCACATAGAGCTAACCCATGATGGGAATATCAAAGGAATACAAATCATTGGACACTGAACAACAGTCTTTAAGGCAAAAACTTTGAGGGAAAATGACAAAACTGGTATTTCAATATACTGTACTCTGAAGCAGTTGATTACAGGGTGGTTGACCACTGTGAAGTATGTTGAATTACCCCATAAATCTTCATATGGTGAAATTTTTTTTCAAGAATTGATTTCAGTTAAGGCTCATTGATTTCCTCATGTAGAATAATTGTAAGGCACACAACTTAAAAGTGTTCCTTTTAGTAAGTAACGAAGGCCCGATTCAAGCAGTCAAAAATCTACTTTATTCATTTGATGTTGCTTTTTTTTCAGTCTAAAAGCTCAGAAATTCTACATCACAGTTTTGGGATTATGTATAATATTAGGACATTAAACATGAGTCTAATTAATTTCCCATTTTTTACTATTTATGGTGATTCCTACAGTATGTTATTATTTTCATGTTAATATAGAGACAGATGCTTGTGCTTCAATTAATTCTCTAATCCCATATTCATGAGTAATACGTAATGAGTAAAATAAGTATGTGTGAGAGCAGTTTGATGTACATGGAGAATGTAATATTTTACTTCCACTCAGTCATAATAATTTTTTTGATTTTTGGTAGGTTTTTAATTGTCTTTTTTTTATAAGTGATTTTGCTTTCCCTTTAGTTACTTGCCTGGCTTCATTTACATTTATTTCCTCCTTTAATTTTTTTTTACAGCTTTAGTAAATTGTGAGCTGTGATGTAATCTCATGGGTCATCTTTGTGCTTAGTGTTAAGTGACAGATTTTAATTCAAATACACAACCCACTGTGGCAGATGTATTCAAACCTTCCCAGCAGACTAGTTGTTAAGGTTACATTTACTGGGAGTTAATTGAATGACGTGAAATTGATCTATTTGAAAGATGTTGAAGCACACATGGATGAGTTGCGTCCACACAACACAAAAACATATTTGCAAAGCTTTCATGCATGAATGGATTGTCACATGTATCCAATTGGGGAGGATTTGTGATTTTTTTTTGTTGTGTACCAAATTTGAACACATTTGTAAAACTCTAGTCAATGTGTGTTGTAAATTCAAACAGTAAATTAAAACACCATTTGTGGAGCATCTGCATGTCTCAAACAGATTCTTGACAAAGCCTTAGCGAAACGTGTTGAATCGTTGATCCTGGGAGGACTGGAGATTGAAGGGCCTGGCATTGCTGCACTGATTCCAGCCGAGAAGCCACTTCCGCCCTGAGTTAGTGACATCACTGGAAGTGACGTATGCGGATGCATGCGGTGTACAGCAGATGGGAATACCAGATTACTACCCTCAACATCCCTCTCCCATGATACTTTTAACCTTTTGAATTGTGAGTGTATTAATTTGTCTGCTATTTTGTGCAATACACTATCTAAACGTTATTATACTATTGTGATATCTCTCTTTTCTACATCCATTGGCACACTGTATGAGGAATAACAACACTGAACAGAAGGGGTATTATACTTACTACACACCCCAACGAAGACCTCACTAAAGGGCTCCTGTCAGAGATCTCTGACACTCCATAACATAAAAGAAGTATATTGTGAGTGAGACCATTGCAGTATTGATTAGACAGGATATTGTCTCTACTACTATACTATTATTGTTTTCTCTCTCTCTTCTCATATACCATTCACGAACGAGCGCTCCTCCCTTACCTGTGTAACGGTATTTCTGGCCCGGCCTGACCCACCCAATCTCACATTGGCCCCTGTGGTCTAACCGGTCCCCATTACAGTGTGGTAGTGTCTGGTGGTGCACCTGTTGGCAACAGGACTCCTGAGTCTCCCGCATGATGGTGTATGGGGATGACCCGTCCAGACAGGCAGCTGAGGTAGTGTGCTGAGTCCTACCTAGTTCCCGTGCAGCGCCTCTACCTCATCAGGGTCCCTTCGGTCACTTGGGGATGGTCCTGGTGAGGAACTCCTCGGTGGTGCAGCCCCCTGTGCAATCACTTGACTCTTACACACGAGGGTTTCTGTGATCAGCATCATCTTTATTGATACGGTGGGCTAGCTGCCCTCCACAATGGGGTGTCTCTAGCCCATCATGGTGCCCGTGCTTCCCTTTGAAAGGTATGTCACCTTGATCAGGGATTCCCTATCCCAGCCGGGATATCTTTATTCTGCGCCAGGTCCCTGGACACAGACTCCTACTGCAGCTATTAGAACATAACTGTCTTGACTACTTGAACTTGAACTTGACAGAACTGCTCAGAACTCAGGTCTCAGATAGAACTCTTCCTCCACTTAGCAGAACTCACTTTTAGACACAGTGCTGTGCCTTATGTACATTCTGGAACTGACACACCTCTGACATCACTAACCATGGAGTCAGAGCATGTGACCACTCCCATCCATACACAGGGCACCCCACCAGGGTGTGAGGGCAAACCTCCATAATTACTGCTGGCATGCCCACAACTTACCAGGCCTTACTGTCAGCAGGAGAGATGACTGTAGCCATTTTACATGACCGCTACATTCTCCCCCTGGTGAATCCCATCGTCCTCGCTGGGACCTAAATTTGTATACCCTTTTCCAGGAAGCACTGTAACACAAAACATAATTAGAACATCTTACAAATTTTCATAATGCATACAGAAAAAAATGTCTACAGTACACTCCGCCAAGCCCGCCCCGACCAGCAGCCACGAACCCGCGTAATGCATAGTACCTCCTAAAAATAGTGACTGGGGTCAGGTTTTCTTACCTCCCTTCCACCCATATCCAGGACCGTAACATAGTAATGTCTCGGCAGTCCCCTCTCGGGCCTATAGGTCACCTTATGCTTGTAGATGTTCCTTCCTATGCCCCATATGCGTACTAAATGTTCTATCCGCTCCTCGGCCTTCTTTCCTATCACTGCACTTCCCCTACCGACCAAGTACATCTCAATGGTCTCCCTAAGCCACCTCCCTCTGTTCTCCTCTATTTCATCCATGAGAGGCTCAGGGACGTAAGGGTACTCCAACCCATGGGATGATTTGTAACGAGCTATTATCGCCCGTTCCGCTCTGCTGATCCTGGTCAGTTCAGCTCTACCTGCCCTCCCAGCTTACACCCATGACAGGGGCTCATCAGGATCCACAGGATCTGACAGTATGTCGGGACCCATGGGTTCTATCTCTCTATGCTCAATTTGAATCCACCTATCCTGCAGCTCTCTGTCCCTCTGCTCAGGAGTGAACTCTCCTACTGCCCACCAGTAATCTACCACGTCCTCCCTACGGATGAGAAACCGAGTACGGTCCATCCATGCAGAAACCCTTCAAAGAATGGGGCCCACCAACGGTGCTCTCTGAACTTGTGTGACTCCCCTGAATCGCTTTCATCCCCCTGAGAAAATACCCCCGATGTCCGTGCCGATCGCGGTACAGACCACCTTGATGATCCCGGGGCCTTTTTCACTGGGTCGGGAGCCACAGGGGGCAGCCACCGGCCTACCGCGGCCGTTCTCAACTCTCCCCCTCCCCGAGAAGTGCCTTCCGTAGCGCAACTGCGCTGTCTCCCCCCAGTCCGTTTCACCTCCTCTTCCGAGGGTATGTCCACCGATTCTAAGCTAGGCGGGGATCCCGTGGAACAGGTGACAGGGGCAGGGGTTTTATCTAGGACGTGGGATGGGACATAAGGGCAAGCGATTGGACCCCACGGGGTTACGACCCGTTCTCGGCTGTCCGTAGACTGGTCCAATGAGGATATCTCACCCTCCTCAGTCCTCGGATCACCCATCCAACTCTTGGTCTCTTGAGGTGATCGGGGACCTTCCCCCGATCGCCGGAGCGTCGCTGCTTCCCCTCCAGTGGTTCCGCCGTCGCCACCGGAAGTGATGTCCTCCCCGGAACCGGAAGCGTCGCCATCTTGGGTGGGACCCCCATGCGGGATCTCTTCCTTGGTGACAACATCCGGAAGCTCCGCCGCCGCCTTCACCGGAAGTGATGCCGTCTCTCCACGTGCACCTTGGGCCTGGCACGGCCCTTCCTCCGCTGCGCTGTCTGCCGGGACAAGGTAAGTGATGGGGCTGCCTCTCTTACCAGTCCGCAGGGGCGTAGGCGTCTCTCTCCCGTCGCCTTCAGGTCCTGGTACGGCGGGACTCCGTCTCTCGGCTCGCCGATCTGCGGGGGACGCCCTGTTCTCCAGACTGCCACTCACCCCACGGGGTGTCGTCCGTCCTTGTTCCCTCTTTGGTCCCGATTTCGCCACCGCTAGCTCGTGGAGATCCTCATCGGAGTAATCTCCCTTCCCTGATCTCGGGGTCACCGAGCGTGGCGAAAGTCTTTTCTCTGCGCGGTCGGGGAGTGACCCGACCGTCTCGGTTGCTGCTGACCCAGCCGACATGGTCGACTCCAGTCCCCTTTCTCCGGGACTCGCACGGCTGATCCACAGTGCGCCAGGGGACTCGGCGGAGCGCCTAGCCGTATCCCCCGGGGGGTCAGCAGGTTGAATGGGTATAAATGTGGGCATGAGCCACAGATATAATGTCCCGCAATGTGGGCAACGTGCCGCCGTGTTGACAGTGCCTCCGGGCAGCCCGCATTGTAGGCAGAGCCCAACCACCGTCTCGGTATTTGCCACCCTTACTACCAGTAGCCCGCCGGGTACCGAGTAGGGCTGGGTGGAGACCATCGTACCCACAGTGGAGGAGCAGGCCATTCTTTTCACAGGAGCCACTTCCTGTATAGGTCTATTCAGGTCAGTGGTTCCTCGCAACTGACTGGTAGAAGTTGCTGGATCCGCCACTCCCTGCTTCGGCTCCTCCTTCCGCTGGCATAGCTGGAACCCGCCCCCAGGGGTTGCAATTATGGGCGGATCCCACAGGGGAATATCATGCCCCTTAATTAAGGCCGCGCCTTTCTCAGTCCTGGTGGGCGCGGTCTGCGTTTTCGCGCCAATTTCCTCATCAGAGTGGGATTCCTGGGCCGCGGCTAGTTCCCGCCTTCTCCTAACTGCTGCTTTTCGTGCAAAATATCCCTCCTTTTTGCACGTTACCTCCGCGGCCGGAACTACTTCTTGTAGTGGCGCCGTCTGGATATCAGTCCCTGGGCCCAGTGGGTGCATTCCCACAGGCCATAATTGAAAGTCACTCCCCCTGGTGGAAATCAGGGGAGGGTCCCATAGACTAAGCGGTTGACTCAGCACAGGGGCCGAGTGAGTCACTGTCCATGAAGGCGCAGCCGTAGCTTTCGCGCCATGCCCCCCATCAGGGCGGGGCTCTGCTGTTCGCGCCATTCCCGGCCAGCTCTTTGCAAGTTCTGTATCAGCCATTTTCTCTGCGACTGGCCCATGCGGTCTCCCTAGCAAGCGGGAACCGCCATTTTGGTTAGCTTTTAAGCCCGAAATGTCAGTTTGTTTGCTTTTCTCGCTGGGTTCCCCCCCAGTTATCACAATGTCCTCACACTCTTCAAGGGTGGCCCCTCGGTGTCCCAGACAGGACAAAAACGGGGCAGCCACAGCCTTCGCTCCACTCCAGAGCAGATTAGTTAAAGACAGCTCAGCGACAGTTTGCTCTTCAGTGGGGCGCACGCCATGGGTGCCTTCCCCCTCAGCCTCCAATCGCCATTTTGGAGTCTCCGCACCGCGCGGATCCTCCATTTCTTGGGTTGCTATGCTCTCATACCAATTGTCGTACATGGGGCTCCACTCTGCGGGGCAGCCACCACACCAGTACAATAAAGATTTGCTTCAGATGCACCACCACATGTGTACCTGATCTAGGCTGGACTCATGTTGCACTACCTCAGGCTAGGCTCACTCTCTCAGTGTCTGCTGTAACTCCTTCCTCCCAGTCTGTGCTCCCTATGGTAAGTGTCTGGAATGGGCTAGAGTACTCTGGCTCTGCCATGCAGTACTTGGGGCGTCTACCTCTCTTGGTCAGCCTAGCGCAGACCCTCTCCAGAATTCCTGAACACGTTAACAGGCTATCCCTTCTGGCGTCCTACCAACTAGCACTACCTCAAGGTGACTCGGTCAGCTATAGCCTTGCTCCAAACCCCTCACTCCTTTCAGGCCCCTAGGTCGTCCCTGCGAACTGACAAATCCCTGTCAGCCCCTGACCACCCCTAGGTCCGTCCCTACGCAGCAAAGAGTGGCAGCAGACGCTCTCCCTGTTTCCCAGTGTGCCTAGCTAGAGCCTGTCCTGATGACAGATCTGATCTCAGCAGCTCTCCCCAAATGTAACGGTATTTCTGGCCCGGCCTGACCCACCCAATCTCACATTGGCCCCTGTGGTCTAACCGGTCCCCATTACAGTGTGGTAGTGTCTGGTGGTGCACCTGTTGGCAACAGGACTCCTGAGTCTCCCGCATGATGGTGTATGGGGATGACCCGTCCAGACAGGCAGCTGAGGTAGTGTGCTGAGTCCTACCTAGTTCCCGTGCAGCGCCTCCACCTCATCAGGGTCCCTTCGGTCACTTGGGGATGGTCCTGGTGAGGAACTCCTCGGTGGTGCAGCCCCCTGTGCAATCACTTGACTCTTACACACGAGGGTTTCTGTGATCAGCTTCATCTTTATTGATACGGTGGGCTAGCTGCCCTCCACAATGGGGTGTCTCTAGCCCATCATGGTGCCCGTGCTTCCCTTTGAAAGGTATGTCACCTTGATCAGGGATTCCCTATCCCAGCCGGGATATCTTTATTCTGCGCCAGGTCCCTGGACACAGACTCCTACTGCAGCTATTAGAACATAACTGTCTTGACTACTTGAACTTGAACTTGACAGAACTGCTCAGAACTCAGGTCTCAGATAGAACTCTTCCTCCACTTAGCAGAACTCACTTTTAGACACAGTGCTGTGCCTTATGTACATTCTGGAACTGACACACCTCTGACATCACTAACCATGGAGTCAGAGCATGTGACCACTCCCATCCATACACAGGGCACCCCACCAGGGTGTGAGGGCAAACCTCCATAATTACTGCTGGCATGCCCACAACTTACCAGGCCTTACTGTGAGCAGGAGAGATGACTGTAGCCATTTTACATGACCGCTACACCTGGAAGACAAGAATACTACTACTGGGACAGCGAACAGTCCCATACAAGGGTGTGGAGCAGCTACTACTTCCCTTATTATCACATTGCCACTTGTTTGAGGGTGATGGGTTTTTGCACTTATTGAAGTATTGTATTTCACATTTTATATATATAGGTATCACATTTCTTTATTGATTTGACACAGTTCACTCTTTATTTTATTTTTACTTTTATTTTTTTGCGCCCGGTCTATATTTTTCTTTTGTATGTCTCAAACAGGTCTGCAAGCCTGTCATTTCCCATTATGGCTTAGCATACAATGCTTCCACTGCAGCCAGGGATTCTGGATAATGACATGCAAATGAGCACAGTGTGTCACTCTATACTTTTAAAATGGAACACTATAAGCTCATGCCTGCTGTATTACACAGCTTTCAGCACAGCATGGGTTAAAGTAGTGCATAGCAAGTTAACCTACTCACAGACAGCTGTTTTGACCTTTTGGGTCTCATCAGTGTGAGGTTGGCTGCTGGCTATGCCACGTGAAGCTGGTACACCGGTGGTGTCACGGTAGGACCAGCTTATTACAACTTTTAATTACCGGGCTCATTGATTGAGCAAGCAGAGAGATAAAAATAAATTGCGTTTATTCACCTAATGAACGCACACAACTATGTTACACAAAAATACAGTAAAAAGACACACTTACTTTGGAAAACTGGGATAACAAAACTAATCTTTCCTAATTGCAAACACACAGCAAAATATTCCAGGCCACTTTTCATTCCTCTACCCTCTGGCTGTTGAATATTCCGGTCACTTATCCTTTGAGAAATGTAGACGATTTACTCAAGAGGTGGAACTTCTCCAATGGGACTGAATCTCAGGTGAATCACACAAGATGGAACTGATGAAACTCTTAGAACAGAAAAATCAGACCTGTGTCAGGGCTTTTCAAACCTCTGGTGTCCAGGTCCCAGAAAACCTGCAGCCCAATCAAAAAACCTTAGCAACCGCATTACGACCAATCTAAAACACTCATACAGGGTTTCCCACCCCTGAGCCTTTTCCCCGGGCAGGTGAAATAGCCCCCTCTGCCCCTTCGCCCCCCCATGGTGCGAGGCTCCACAGCGGCTGGCTGTTTAGCAAAGGGTGTTAGGTTGCCTTGTTTCATGCCAGGATATGGGTGCTCTATAATAATGGCAGGACCCATATGGCCTCACACCGAGGCATCTCTGAACCCTTTCAAGTATGGCCTCTGGACAGACACAACGGAGCCGACCCTGGTAACCATCTGTGCCTTCCAGAGTCTATAACTTAGAAAGCCCTCAGCTCATATACAGGTCAGCAATATCTATACATATTAAACTATTCCCGTTTAATAAAAGATGTGGTGTCCTGTCTGCTGCATGCAAAAAGTTATGAGTTCCTATTCTGGTGTCATGCATGGAGTGAGTGTATATCCTCTACAAATCACTAGCCTCGTTCCTGGCACACATTAGTAAGATTCTTTTAAACACTGCAAATCTGCTCAGCTTCATAACCTTAGCGTGAGCACCTTCCTGAATCCCTACTCTAGGCTCAGGATACCTGGGCATGTACAGTATGGGGGTACCTCTGCTATACTGGGGAGCCCCATGCTATACTAAGGACTCTGTGTATACCTGCAGATATCTGTTAACCCCTTCATACCCATTTACCATGTCTGGAAGATACTGTAGCAGGGACTCTGGCAGTGAGTCGTAAGAGCGTTTTCAGGGTACAAGGTTGGCGGAGTAATGCGCTTAGCAGTATGAGAGGATATCACTCAATCTCCGTATACAACTTTTGGGGTATCCCATAACCCAGAACCCCGCTACATAGACGCATTCTGCAAAGATTTTCTCCACCAAACCCACCCTGAAACTTACAGCCTAGAAATCTCCTGATCCCAGCATCCCCGGAGAGGAAATAAAATCACATAATTCTTTAATGTCGCAAAATCAGTATACAGTTGCAGTAATACATTTTTGACATCTGGGTCCCAGAGCTGACACTCTAAGACCCAAACCACCGGGGTTCAGGGTTAACCAAGTGGGCCTGAACTTTATTATAAGCCCAGTTAACCCCTGCCCCGCCATACCTCCCCTACTCAATTGCAGGCTGTGTTACAATGGCCTCGTCTGGTGGTTTAACTGGCCTGTGTCTTGATTATATTAGTTCGTGAGGATTGTCCTGGCTGGAAAGCCCATCGGCATTGCCATGCGCACTGCCTTCCTTATGCTGGATAGTGAAGTCACACTCCTCGAAATGCAAGAGTCCAGCATAGCAACTTGCCCCTCTGATGGAGTACAGCACCGAGAACATAGTCAGAGGCATTGGTCTGTATCAGGAACATTTTGCTGTAGGCGGGTGCAGCCAGCATGGGTGCACTAGCCAGCGTTGCCTCCAGTGCCTGACACGCTGTGTCACAGGCAGGAGACCAGGCTACCAGAACTGAGAATCGCTTTTGGGTCAAGTCAGTCAAGGGTTTGGCCACGGCGCTGTACTTGGGAACAACCTTCATGTAGTACCCTGCAGTGCCTGCAACCCCCATCACTTGCCCCATTGCCTTCCCCCCTTCTGGTTCTGGCTTTGCGTGCCCTCCACCCACTCTGTGCCCCAGATACAGTACCTCTGCCATACCCCCTACACATTTTGTAGGCTTCAGTGTCAGCCCTGCCTCCCTGATCCTCTGCAGCACTGCAGCTACAGAAACAAAATGTAAGCCCCACGACTTACCAACTCCATCAATGTTATCCATGTATGCCCTTGCAAACCGTTGCATCCCTTCCAGTACCCTACTGACTTGGCGTTGGAAGGTAACCAGGGTATTTCTCAGCCCAAATGGCATCACCAAAAATGCATAGAGACCACTGGGAATGATAAATGCTGACTTCTCCCTAGCCTTGACTTGCACACGCTGCTGTGTACTGAGCTGGGACCCTATTCCTACCCGCTCCCCTGTGCCCCCCTGCCTAGATTCCGCTAGGAGGTCAGGCAGAGCATTGCTTGCCAGGTCCCCCATCAGTGTGCTACAAATAGCCAGCACTGATGCCACACTCTGCTGGAAATACTCCTTACACATGTTAACATGATAAGCCCTATTTCTCTCTGTCTCACCATCTTCCTGTACACCATAGGTGTACTCATTCATTTTCCTGAAAACTGGGTATGGTCCAGACCAGACAGCCTTTAATTTGTTCTGCGGAGTGGGCTGCAGAACAAGTCCCTGCTGAGCTGGAATGAATGAGCTGCTAGGGGCATTGTAATCACACCAAGTCGGCTGCTTGATCTGAATCTTCTAACGTGCCAACCCCATAAGCATTTCTAACTGGTCTCTGAGAGCTGCCACAGACTGTCGAACAGACGCATCAGTCTGGGTAATGTTCCCCTTCCACCCCTCACAGAGTAAGTCAGGAGGTTTCCGGACCCTGCGGCCATATAGCAGCTTGAAGGGAGAGACCCTGGTAGATTCTGGCAGTACCTCTCGGTATGCAAACAGTAAGTGCTGTAAGTGAATCTCCCACTCTGCTCCTTCAATCTCTATACCTGCCGGAAGCAACTGCTTCAGGGTCCCATTGAACCTCTCACATAAACCGTTTGCCTGGGTGTAATAAGGGATGGTGTGCTGGTGCTTTACCCCGCACACACCCCAGAGACCCTGTAACAGTTCACGCCTGAATTGTGACCCTTGATCAGTTAGAATATCACTAGGGCATCTCTACTCTAGGAAAAATCTCTAACAATGCTTCTGCCCATGCCCTCGCATTCATGGTGGCAAGCATCACAGCCTTAGGATCCTGGGTAGAGAAATCTACCCCCATGAGCATGTAACACTGGCCAGACCAACTGTGGATCATAAGGTGTCCCACTATGTCTATAGCTACCCCTTGGTAAGGTTCCCCTATTACCTGTAACGGGTTCAGGGCTGGCCTCACATGATCTCCCGCCTTCCTTACCTGCTGCCAGGCATCCCTGGTATGGCACAACTCTGCCACAGCCCCTCATGCCCGCTGCCCGTAGCTGAGCTCTCTTGCGAGTGGCCCCCTGATGCTCTGCTAGTGGTATGAAATGGACCCCGTGTAACAACGGTTGCCTACACTCCCTCTGTAACCCTAGCTGTCTTCTACCAGTCCAAACCCTATCTAAACTGGTAGACCCCAGCTCTGCACACAAGAGCCTGTGGTGCCAGGAGTACGGGTCTTACCCACTTGCCGAGTCAGACTCGGACACCTGGAGCCTCCTGCGCTCCTCTCTGGGCTCAGACCGCACCGCATACCTAAACCGTGTCCCTAATTCTGGCCCCCCACACTTAGTCTCAAAGTCAGTTAACCCAGGAACATGTAAAGGGCAAGGTAAGTCAGTATACTGTCGCGACTCAGTCTGGCTTACCTGTCTGGTCTTCTCAGAGACCCTTGGTCCCAAATGCAGGGGGATCCTTCAGGTGCAACTCCTGATCGCTGGCTCCTTGTAATCGTTGCAACAAGAGCCAGTTCTGCCGTAAACACGCATGAAATATGTCCCCGGTCATTGTCAAGGCGGACCTCAGCATCTAACCCGGGCAACACAATCACAAAAGACCCGGGCAACCGGTGTGAGTCGCAGCCCATCACCTGGCAGGAGCATCTGCACCCCCGGTCCGGGGAGCAGATCTTCTGGTCTCACCATATCAGGTCAGACCAGAGTAACAGTGACACTGGAGTCATGCAAGCCAGCTGCTTGGCAAACTCCCATGGTCACTTGGCACAACGGTGCCCGCTGGACATCGCTGGGTGGCACCTGAACTGATGCAAACTGATGTCCCTCCATCTCTGCTGCTGTTTCCTGGGGGTCAAGCGCAGATCTCTCCGTGGACATCCCTCTGTGGGTTGATGCCACGGCTGGACTTGACTCCTCTGTGTGTGCCAGCCGCACACGGGCGACCGGCCTCGCAGCTTGAGAACGTTGCCCCTGATGGTGTACATTGGACCTTCCCTGGTCCTGACAGATTGGGTTTGACTGACCAATCTGGTGGGACTGAGAGCACCCCCTCCCCGGGATAACCTCTGCAACTTTGGGTGCACTTCCAATGACTGCAGACTGTAGAATCCTTTGAGGTGTGCTTTTGGCTGCCCTGGCCAGTGTGGCCAAGTCCTGGGCAGCCCTCCGTCCCCACAGGGTGAGCAGAGCGGCAATTCCGGGCGTAGAGAGACCGCTAGCCATTGGGGCTACCGCGGTTGCACTCTCTATCAATGGGCCTCTAACAGTGTCCATGTGGTGACCCGCTCCCTCCCCTTGTTCTTTCATGCTCACTAGTTCGAAATTAACCTCTTGCATCCTGGCTGTCCCGGTGGGCTCTGCAATGTCTGGGTAACCCTTCTCCTCCATGAGGCAAAACGTGCGGCAAGTCCTGGGGTGCCAATTCCCTCCCCATGTCTTTCTGTCTCTACCAGGGCTGGCTTAACCTCCTGTTCACTGGTTTGCTGAGAGACTGTTTGCACTGCAGTTGTGAGTGTCCACTCCTCTTGTGAACCTGTAACTGCTTTGTGAGATTCCAAGTCCTCCAGCTGTGTCTCTGACCAACCGTCTGTCGGTAAACTGCAGCTTTTACACTGGGTAACAATCCTGGTGCATTGCTTGTCCATGTTCCCCCGCAGGCACTAAGCTAAGTGACAGGGAGAACCTGCGCTTTTTTCTGCTTTGTGTAACGTGTGTACGCTATCTCTTGCTTTGGGAACTCGCAATCTTCGAGTTTTCCCCTATGTTTTAAGACACCGCAGGATTTTATAACATAGGCTCAATCTATGCCACACGCTGCCACCATTAAATAAAGCTTGTCACGGTAGGACCAGCTTATTACAACTTTTAATTACCGAGATCATTGATTGAGCAAGCAGAGAGATAAAAATAAATTGCGTTTATTCACCTAATGAACACACACAACTATGTTACACAAAAATACAGTAAAAAGACACACTTACTTTGGAAAACTGGGATAACAAAACTAATCTTTCCTAATTGCAAACACACAACAAAATATTCCAGGGCACTTTTCATTCCTCTGGCCTCTGGCTGTTGAATATTCCGGTCAATTATCCTCTGAGAAATGTAGACGATTTACTCAAGAGGTGGAACTTCTCCAATGGGACTGAATCTCAGGTGAATCACACAAGATGGAACTGATGAAACTCTTAGAACAGAAAAATCAGACCTGTGTCAGGGCTTTTCAAACCTCTGGTGTCCAGGTCCCAGAAAACCTGCAGCCCAATCAAAAACCTTAGCAACCGCATAACGACCAATCTAAAACACTCATACAGGGTTTCCCACCCCTGAGCCTTTTCCCCGAGCAGGTGAAATAGCCCCCTCTGCCCCTTCGCCCCCCACGGTGCGAGGCTCCACAGCGGCTGGCTGTTTAGCAAAGGGTGTTAGGTTGCCTTGTTTCATGCCAGGATATGGGTGCTCTATAATAATGGCAGGACCCATATGGCCTCACACCTAGGCATCTCTGAGCCCTTTCAAGTATGGCCCCTGGACAGACACAACGGAGCCGAGCCTGGTAACCATCTGTGCCTTCCAGAGTCTATAACTTAGAAAGCCCTCAGCTCATATACAGGTCAGCAATATCTATACATATTAAACTATTCCCGTTTAATAAAAGATGTGGTGTCCTGTCTGCTGCATGCAAAAAGTTATGAGTTCCTATTCTGGTATCATGCATGGAGCGAGTGTATATCCTCTACAAATCACTAGCCTCATTCCTGGCACACATTAGAAACATACTTTTAAACACTGCAAATCTGCTTAGCTTCATAACCTTAGCGTGAGCACCTTCCTGAACCCCTACTCAAGGCTCAGGATACCTGGGCATGTACAGTATGGGGGTACCTCTGCTATACTGGGGAGCCCCATGCTATACTAAGGACTCTGTGTATACCTGCAGATATCTTTTAACCCCTTCATACCCATTTACCTTGTCAGGAAGATGCTGTAGCAGGGACCCTGGCAGTGAGTCGTAAGAGCGTTTTCAGGGTACAAGGTTGGCGAAGTAATGCGCTTAGCAGTATCAGAGGATATCACTCAATCTCCGTATAAAACTTTTGGGGTATCCCAAAACCCGGAACCCCGCTACATAGACGCCTTCTGCAAAGACTTTCTCCACCAAACCCACCCTGAAACTTACAGCCTAGAAATCTCCCGATCCCAGCATCCCCGGAGAGGAAATAAAATCACATCATTTTTTAATGTCGCAAAATCAGTATACAGTTGCAGTAATAAATTTTTGACATCTGGGTCCCAGAGCTGACACTCTAAGACCCTAACACACGGGTCAGGGTTAACCAAATGGGCCTGAACTTTATTATAAGCCCAGTTAACCCCTTCCCCGCCACACGTAGGTATAACCAGACATTAAAAATGTTATAATAATAGGTTTAAAAAAGCCATATGTGTAAGAATAACCATACGATGGAGGGTTTCTGTTACTTTTTTACCCACCATAACTTTTTGAATGTCTGTCTACATTTAAATACAAAGATATGTAAAAATGTTTGTGAATCAGTCAAGATTTGCCAATATTTTAATTTTTTCTCAAAACTGTTTTTATTTTTGTAAAGTGGGAATGAGTAGGGGAATCATTAAAAAGAAATATAAAAAGAGGCAGGGAGGCAACATTTGCAGGGCGGGGGGTAAACAGGGAAACAAGTTTTACACTCATACAATGATCTCGACAAAGCAAGGGTTTATATCGGTCAAGTTGGGCTCATAGAAAGCCAGGCAACAACCCTTAGGCTCCCAATTAAAATTGGGAAATCTTTCTATTTGTCCCCCTTCTAGGTATCCAACTGCTGTTCTGAGGGATAATCATCAGGGGATGCCAAAATCAAAGGTGACCATATTGTCAGGAATCTGGGCATAGCGTTATCTGAGATTGCTGTCAGCTTTTCCATCTCCATTACATATCTCACTTTGTCTTTAAAAACTTGAGTGGGGGAGGCGGAATTTGCTCCCAATGAAGGGCAATAGCACAGGGTGCTGCTTTCAGCAAATGATCAATCGGCTTATTGATCCTACGGGGGACTTCTGGGATAGGCTTACCAAGTATTATAATCAGAGGATCTTTCGGACTATCAATCTAAACTGTTTGTTTAATCTGATCTCCTATTTTATCCCAAAATGATACAATCAGTGGGCATGAACAAAATACATGGGATACTGTAGGGTTCCTTTATAACCGCATCCTCTCCAGCACTGAGCGCTTGTTCCCTTATAGATTTGGGCTAGCCTGTCTGGGGTGAGATACCATCTCATAAGGATTTTGTATCTGTTTTCTTTAATCGTCATGCACATCGATGAGCGAGCGGCAGCCTCCAAGATATGCTTCCAATCTTCTGCTGAGATTTCGGAACCCACGTCTCTTTCCCATAGCACATATAGTTATGTCTCCCCTGTCTCCCCGAGGACCTTAGGATAGTGTATATAGCTGAAATTAGCCCCTTCTGATGTTCTTTAACCTTATTAACAATTGAATGAACACGTGACATAGTCACAGGAACATTCACAGAAGTACATTTAGGGTGCACATCACAATAATAATTTTTTAATTTTATGAATAGATATAGTGAAAAACCAAGGTGAAAAAGTGAAAATAAAAATAAAATAAAATATTGTTAAAACACGTTGAGCTGATGTTATCGATCCCGAACAACAACACTATTGAAAGTGAATGCACAAAAACTGCCAGGTACTGAAGCTATAGTGTGCTAATCACTGAATAAACCTCCTGCTTGATGTACATAAATCAAGTCCAAAACCTGCCAATCAATGTGAAGTCACAGATATAAAATCTAAAGGAGCGTCACCACATATAATATGTGTCTTAGTAATCATGAACTGGTGGGCTGTGTATTACTGCAAATCAGCAATCCGTGGGAGCAAGGATGGTATACAGAGTCGAGTTGCACAGTTAGTATGGGG
This sequence comes from Ascaphus truei, assembly GCF_040206685.1. NCBI lineage: Eukaryota > Metazoa > Chordata > Amphibia > Anura > Ascaphidae > Ascaphus > Ascaphus truei. The sequence goes on from NC_134484.1 coordinate 256,743,849, forward strand.
ATTCCCTCATTGCTAAGCTATCATATGAACGCTACTTGCTTCCAAGTAGCACAGCTCCAACATCGCTGTCAACAAGTACTGGGAGTGACGTACAGCCTAGGCTCCGCCCCCTGACCTCCGTGACGCGTGCGGGTCAGCGCGCGATCGGTCCCGCCTCCATTCCTGATCAGGATGCATCATAGGGGACACCTGTGTGCACCAGCAGCCTATTAGATTCTAACTTCCTGGTTCTGCTCTGGCTTGCTATTGGAGGCTCCTCCTATTTATACCTTCCTGTTGCATCCTACCTTTGCTGAGCATAGTCTTGTGTGACGCTGTGCCTTGCTGCTACTCTCACATCTCCAATCCTGACTTGGTTTGAACGACAACTCTACATCCTAGGCACGCCCGCATCGATGTGGGTTGGCATTACTCAATTCCCTAACTCAGCACCGTGGTCGCGCTTCATTTGTGGTGAGCTACGTGTTACACTGTTTTAATCTGGTGGGCCATTAAGAATCTCACAGAAATGTTGAGGCAATGTTGCAGCAATATTGTGGCATTTACTGAGAGACTGCCCCAGAATCTCATCAGTATTCCTGGTGCAAACTCTGTGTTTCTCCATACTGGAGAAAGCAATGAGGGTAGGCCTCCTAGATTTTTGCATTTTTTCCAGGCATCCCAAATCCCCAGGAAGAATCTAATTACCAGGTACCAGAGCATAGGTCTCTTTTCCCTAGGGATCCAGTCATCAATTGTCTGTAGCGGCACCTCAGCAGATTCAATTTCCACCCATTTTATCCCTCCTTGGGATTTATGCCACATGGGCAAATGACTCAGCTGTGCTGCTGCATAGTATATTTTTAATATTGGAAGAGCTAGCCCTCCCTCTACTCTAGGTGCCATCATCACATTTTTTTAATCCTGGGTTTCTTTCCACCCCAAATAAAGGCCCAAATCTTATTTTACATGTCCTCCAGACACTGGGTTGGCACTTTAACAGGTAGGGAGTAAAAAAGATAAAACAGTCGGAAGTGCATTCATTTTAACGGAAACGAACCTGCTAATAAACGAGATACAATATTTGTTCCATTCCTCCAAGTCTTTTTTGAGTACCACGAATATTGATGGATAATTTGCCCTGAAAAGGCCCTCTTATCGAGGTGTCAAGTTTACCCCCAAATATTTTATATGGTCTTCTTTACATTTAAGATTAGAATTTATCTTGAGAATGTGATGGTGAGGGGGAACCCAGGCCAATAAATAAAGGTATTATGCCCGGCTGGGTGCCCCTGAGCCATATTGGGGAATTGTAGATTGTCAGCTCTGCGCCCCAGTAATGGCTGCAACATTGCAAATGTATGAAACATAACGAAATCACCTGTACCGATGGGGAGAGGTGAATCAGCGGGCACTACGATGCAGGAAAAAACTGCTGCAGCTGGACTGTGCTGTAAATTATTTCCTTTATTCAAACATGGATAAAAAGAGGAGGGGAAGCATACCCCTGCACCTCTAACGCGTTTCACCCGACGATTGGGCTTTTTCAAAGAGTAACATTACCCGTGCGTGAGACACTGAAATACCGGAAGTAAACCGGACGTGACGTCACTCAGCCAATGAACTGTGAGTATACCACAGATGGCATGATTGGAACCTGCATTCATGGCTGATGTGCGCTCGCGCGAGATACATCATCAGTGTCATGCGCAATAGAAACTAATAGGTTAAAAACAAAGAGTATTCAGTTTGCAATCCATTATAACCATAATTGCAGTTGGTTTTGGTTAATCATTAAACCTCAAGTCCCAAACATACAGTGACATACATGTGATAGTATACACATAAAGATATTCATTAATTAATTTGTTTTTGTAACTGCGGATAGCAAACTTATGATTGCAATAATAAATTAAAAACAAGTAAAGTCAAGGGTTAATTATAGATATTTCCAATACAATAATATTTAAGTTCTTAACTTCCATATAGACAGTGCATATTTCAAAAGTTCAATAAAATCATATTTAAATTTTAATAGAAAGTAATAATGACAATAACACCAGTGCAACTTATATTCTATGTTAATACAATTATAACAATAAATTCCGAACAATTCTTTCATGAAGCTGTGATCTATTTATATTCTAAAAATTGTTTAGATCATAATATACAACACCAATATGAACACTAAAAACCTTATTTAGTAATGTGTTCTCAAGGGAAAGAAAATGGGTGGCTAGGAAGGAAGGGGAAGGGAGGGGAGGGTCGAGGGGGAAGGGGGGGAGGGGGAAGGAGAGGGGGAAGGAGAGGGGGGAGAGGAGAGGGGGGGAGGGGGGAAGGAGAATTGGGAAAAAATGAAGGGGACACGAATTGTAAATATAATCAAAAGTTCATTTACAAGATACAAAATACTCAACGTTGCCATGATACAAACATGTAGGCACATAAAGTGATTGGTATAATACAGATTAAATTATCAAGGCACAAGAAGCATTAAATGTGGTCCAGGGTGTCCTATCATAGTAAATAATTTTATCTATAATATGAAAAGAGAGATGTGTTGGAACAAGGAGGTGCACTAGGATGAAAATTCTATTTATATATAAAGGGATGTCATTGGTACACAACCATTCTTTTTATCATATATACATATATACATACATGTGACCCTTAATGTTCAGGCACATTTGATTGTTATTGAAGATGGTGTGTTGTGGCCAAGTCACATAGGTGAGCAATATACATAAAAACATATATATACACAAAGATTCCCAATGTCAAGAGTATGTGATGTTAAAGATTTTAAAGAAAATGTTTTATCTCCCAGTCAACATTGATACCTCGGGGTGTCATAGTATCCAATGTGAAGATCCAGAACATTTCCTTTTGATTAAGGATGTTCTGACGATCTCCACGTCTGACTGGGAGTGGAATGTGTTCTATCCCACTGAAAGTGAGAAGATCTAACTTCCCTTTTGGACATTCCAAGAAATGTCTTGCCACTGGGAACCTCTGATCCTTGTTCTTTATGCTTCTAATATGTTCCATTATTCGAAGCTTTAATGGACGTATTGTAACTCATGCCACAACCACATGTCAAGATATATACCACATAGCTAGTATTACATGTGATAAAACTCCTCAATCTCATTTTGTTTTTGTTTATTTTTTAATGTATTACCTTAATAGACTTGGCATAAGTGCAAACTTTACAAAAACCACATTTGAAGAAACCTATTGGAGGAACAAAACCCCTAGTCTTTGTCTGTGGTTTTGTATACATACTAGGTGAAATATAATTTGACAGGGTTTTGGCTTTTTTAAATACAAATTTTGGTAATTCCTCAATATATGGCTTTAGTTTGTTGTCTAATGTCAAGATGTTCCAGTGTCTAGCTACAATAGAGCGGATGGAGTTAGCTTGTCGACTGTGTTGTGTAATAAAGTACAATGGTGTTGGAACTTTTTTACAATCTATTTTTTTTCTTTTTCCTCAATAAGTTAGTACGTGGAGTATGAAAAGCATACTTGAAAGCCTTCTGTAAGTCCATTTTGCAGTATCCCCTATTGCAAAATCTCATGGCAAGTTCTTTTGATTGTTTTACAAATTGATCTGTAGTTGAACAAATGCGTTTCAACCTTAAAAATTGTGCTTTTGGTATGCCTTTGATTAAGGGGCGTGGATGGCCACTATCTGCTTTAAGAAATATGTTCCTTGAGTTTAACTTCCTGAAAATATCAGATTGGATAGATTGACATGAATCAATGAATAACAATAGGTGTAGATATTCAATTTTCTGGTGATGATAGGAAAAAGTAAAATGCAAATTATAATCATTTTGTTTTCAGGAGTGGGTAAATGGTCTGTAGCACTAGTCAATTGGGGGACCCCACCTCAATATTTTTTCTAATGTATGAAACATGTCTGTGTGTGTCCCTCCAGGTATAAGGTGGCAGCAGTAATTTCATGAATTAAATGTATGTGTTATTGTGTCCATGTTTCCCTGTAAACCGCACAAAGTAAAAAAGGTTTTAAAACCCAGTAGCCCACTGCATAGCGAATAGCTTTTAGCTAACTTCTGCTAGGAAAGTCCTAGCAAGCTGAATTTTGCTGTGAGTGCTGGTTAGATAAAACCCTTAAAAAGGTTATCAAACAATTTTTATAAAGCCTTATCAAAATTGATTAATTAAAGTTCCCCTAGTTTAACTGTTTGAACATTATAGACATAAGGGGATTTTCATTCAGGCGTCCGGAACAGGAGATAATACTTAAGTTGTACAGCTGCGGCCGCCTTTATCCTAATGTGGGCGAATTCGTGGCGCTCTGCTAACCGCGGGCAGATGCGGTATATTTTCTGTTTTTCCGTAGCGCTTTCCGGTATGTTAGCGCTCGGATTTTAAGCGCTGTCTGCTATACTGCAATACCGTCTAAAAACGCAGGTGGGCGTTCGCGTCCTGTTGTCTTAAAAGACTAATAAGTCTAATGCATGTCTAATGCATTATGTCTGTGTGTGTGCGCGCACAGTATTTGTAAAATGGAGGATTTGCAGTATACTGTACAGTATTACAAAAATATAGTGTTGCGTCTTCTTCGAATATAACATTATCACATTTCTATACAGTACATTATGTAATGTATTATTTTGTAATCAGTACTTTTACTTTTACTTGTTTTCATACTCTTTTTATACAGTATTATGCGTGTACTGTACAGTACTGTATGTCTCATTTGAACATTGTTAAAACGCATAGGCGTGTTACAGTATCACATTTCGGCGCATACAGCGCTCTCCCTCTCGCCCCCGCACACACACGACTAAAGTACTATTTCAACTTCTTATCTACAGTTCAGTACACCTCTCCCAGCCAGATGGCTTTCTGGCTTCAATCATCCCGAACCTGTCATCACATTCCTGCGTGTATAACGTACAGAGCCTGGTGTCCTATTTCAGCGCCTGCGTGTAATCCTCTTTGGGAATGGACCTAGTTGATGATTAATGCGCATGCGTGTATAACTTCATAATCATGTGGAAGTTAAAGTCTGGAAAAAAAATATTTCTTTTTTTTAATTTTTATGTTTCGTTTCCAGACGTGTGCCTGCATAAAAATTCTTGTTATTCTGATATTCTATCGGTACTGTAGATTTTTAATGTTACACTGGTCATTCACATGCTTTATGTAATTTTTATTGATTTGGGGATCTGGGAATCAAAACATTATGATGACCTGTTGAAAATATGTCTTTGAACTAAAGTACAGCACTGCTAATCCTTCATGCAGATTTATCCCCCCCCCCTCGCCCCCCCCGCCGACACACACAAGGCTCAAGTATTTCAACTTCTTATCGACACCTCTCGAAAACCATTAATTTTCAAAAGCTTGGCTTTGTGCTTTTAATTGTCCCGAGTCGAGTGTCACATCTCTGCGCCTGCGTGTAATCCTCTTTGGGAAAGGACCTAGTTGATGATTAATGCGCATGCATGTATAACTTCACAATCATTTTCAAATGCTTGGCTAATCCCTTATGCTAATCCATTATGATGACCCTCCCCCCCTAACCCTTTGAGGCTTTGTTTACGGTAACGCATGCACACTTGTGATAAACCCTTCTCGAATTGAATATGTTAATCTGATTATGTAACAATGAATAAAAATGTAACCAATGAATAAAAATGTAAGCCTTCTTGAAGAATCACCCTCCGCACACACTCACAGTGAATTTAAAGTTCAAAGGAAAAAAATGTGAATGTAATGAAATATTTATTTTATTTTATCAGGAATAAAAATACAAATAATCATTTTCAGTGTTTATCTTCTTTGTACAGTAGTGTACCGTAGTTCTTCTGTCAGTTGAAATTTGAGGGCCGGTGCATAATCATGGAAGAAGGAAAAATACAAATAATCATGAATAATGCACATTTATAATAATTAAAACAGTAATACAAATTTTTAGTCTATATCTTTTTCGTCATGGTCACATTACATTCTGTAGTTCATTGAGAGAGGGTTTTTTTTGTGTAAATCATGACTGTAGATACACTATACACACAGTTCACACAATTTACACATGATACCCCCCTCCCCCACCCATCCTTTTGTAGTGCAGCCAGCTGTCTCTGAAAAGGAAAGAAAAAATCAGTGCAGTTAAGTGCATATAATTGCATTGTGTACAATAAAACTACTCCATATTGGACTTCTGTATGCAGTTATTACTGTCAAAGTACTGTATACTGGAACTACTGTAATGTAAAATACTTTGTAACAAGATTGATAGTGCAGCCAGCTCTCTCTAAATATTAAAAATTAGTGTAGTAAAGTGCATGCTGTATACTGTAAAACAATCTGTGGCATACTTACCTGTATCATGCTGTACTTGGTGTGCCTGTACTTACTGTACCATACTACAGTACAGTACTATACTACCTTCCTGATGCTTGCCCATTACACTCTATCACATGGGCAACACAGTCACAATATGGTCGATATATTTATTACAGCGTTCCACGGTGAGCACATCGTTCCAAAAACTCATTATGCCATTCGCCAACTCATCCTTTTTTGAGGGTTTCACCACTTTTCGGATATGGTCCTTCAGCTGATGGCGGACCATTTCAATAGGATTGAAGTCTGGCGATCTGTCACTGGAGGGGGAAAAAGGAGAATTAGTTAAAGAGATACACAGTAAACAGTGGGAAAAAAACGAGACACGGTTACCGTACTTACTCTGATGACGTCTTCACCCAGTTGATACAGCAGGCAAGAATATGCGCAGTTGACGCGGTGTGCTTAGGATCGTTGTCCTGGTAGAAACGGTGACCATCTGGGAATTCACGTGGGATGTATTCCACAATCCAGACACTATTTGCTCTAGGAAAAAAGCTTTATTCATGATTCCTGTAACAAGAAAAGAAAAGTGCTCAAAATAATGCACACTATAGTAGTACAGTACAGTGCTTAAGGCTACAGCATGTGACTTTGTGCACTATTATTCTGTACCATCAAATATGGTCCACGCCTAGAGATGGCACCCCACACATGCATCTTCACTAGGTGTTTTGGATGCGGCTTCATAGATATACGTCCTTTTTTATGGAATGCAAAGGTGGCAAATCTCTCCAGCGATACAGTAGACTCGTCAGTAAAGATGCAATCCTGAAAAGTTTCGCCACTGTCGATCCATGCCTGTGCCGGGACCACTCTCTTTATCTTGTTGACGTCCCTTATCATAGGGTATGCTCTGTAATGACAAGGAATAATTTTATAGGTACAGTACAGTTCATTAAACCACACTTTTCACCTCTTGTACTGTCCAGTACTAATCTCACACATCCATATTTCCATCCAATTCTGCGTCTCATCTTCTTAATGCTGGTCTCTGATACGGTTAGATTGTGATTTTTCTGCAGAGTGTCTTTGACCCTTAAGGCACTCTTCTCATCATTCTCTTCACTTATTATGTCAACCAGAACAGTTGTCTCCCTACAGTTTAAAGGAAAAACAACAATACGTTACAGTGGGTCACAAGTACAGGTACTTTTATGCTCAGGCCTACAGTATGGCCAAATATAGATATTACTTTAATAGAATAGTTATACTGTATACAGTTATACTGTATATTGTTATACAGCGATAACAATAAAAATAGATAGATACTTTATAGAATAGAGTTATATAAATGTACAGCGATAACAATAAAAATAGATAGATACTGTATAGAATATAGTTATATAAATATACAGCGATAACAATAAAAATAGATAGATACTGTATAGAATAGAGTTATATAAATATACAGCGATAACAATAAAAATAGATAGATACTGTATAGAATAGAGTTATATAAATATACAGCGATAACAATAAAAATAGATAGATACTGTATAGAATAGAGTTATATAAATATACAGCGATAACAATAAAAATAGATAGATACTGTATAGAATAGAGTTATATAAATATACAGCGATAACAATAAAAATAGATAGATACTGTATAGAATAGAGTTATATAAATATACAGCGATAACAATAAAAATAGATAGATACTGTATAGAATAGAGTTATATAAATATACAACGATAACAACAAAAATAGATCGATTCTGTATAGAATGGAGTTATATAAATATACAGCGATAACAATAAAAATAGATAGATACTGTACAGTACAGTACTTACGAGGTAGTTACCCTTGGTGTCCTCTTTACTTTTTTGGTCTTACCGTGGGCATGATAGCTCACGGTTGCAGCTGGCACAACGAGGCCAGAAGTACTTAGCCAGCTTTGAATATCCGCAATTCGTTGTCCTCTCGTGTACATCTCCTTCATGCTCATGTTAAAAATCTTTTTAACAGGCATCGCTGCGTGTAGAAAGAAATACAAGCACAAGAATGTATATTCGATGTTTAGTCGATGTGTATTCAATGTGCAGTGAATCCACAAAATGGATGGTGTATTTATACTTTAAGTAGTAACATTCGAATACGCCCACTTTTAACACCTGCACCTTGTCGCCATGCATAAAAGGTGACACACATTGCATAGCCTCCCACTCGATGATCTGTATCTGAACTTGCCCTTGTCCAGATACTGCATTGTGCCATCTGCTTCCATGGATCAACCCTGATTCTACGGACTCTGAACACACTCGCCTCTGCCGTGCCTGTCATGCAGAAAAAGTGAAAGGCGGCAGCCGTTTCCAAGCCAAGGCCAAAGCGAAAGGCTAAGGCTAATAAAGAAAGCCTTCTGACGACTCAAAAAGCGACAGGTAAGGCTTTAAAGAAGCCTTATTATGTCATAAAGAAATTCGGTGATGTACACTCAAAGCGAAACAAATGGTCACTTTCTCCATCACTCCTCGCCGCCGCTGCCGCTTCTTTCCTGGAAACCCAGAGGACACCTTCTCCATCAATCCTCGACGACTCTGTCGCTTCTCTCCCGGAAATCCACAGACACCTCCTCCATCACTCCTCGACGACGCTGCCGCTTATCTCCAGGGAACCCCATCTCATCTTCTTATGCACCCATCCACCCAGATGTCCACAGCACCCCATGCACCAAATCCAGCTCGTTAGACCGCATGCTGAATGGGTTAAGTGTCGATATCCCTGGGAACTCTATGCTGGTAAAGATAGATCTTCTTTTAGAGACCATGCTAAATATGGATCAACGGATGGAGAAGATGGATCAACGAATGGAGAAGATGGATCAACAGATGGAGAAGATAGAGACTGACATAGCGGGGATACATAATTTGCTCGGAGTTCATGCCCCTGTATCTCGGACACCAGAGCAGGAGGGTGGCATGGATGGGATGAATGGGACCTTCAACCTTCCATCGCCAAGCGCACCCCCTCCATCAGAAGAATATGTGTTCATGTATGCAGTTGACGAGGATGTCATGACAACCCCATCAAGACCACGCCAGGAGGCAACACTGACAAGGAGACCAAGACAGGACCAAGACAGGAGGAAATCATCCTCCCAGACAACCTACCCTCGCCCGCCGCAATAAACACACCCACTCCCAGAAGAACACCCGGTCCCAGAATCCAACCCACATACGCTTGCATTGAGACGGTTCCCGACATCATCCTGCGTGAGCTGCCCCAGCCACTCAGGGAGAAGTATAGGTTTGCAAGTGCTCGTATACCCCAGAGGCATGTCTATGTTCATTTTCAAGCACCACGTGCCATACTCGTTGTACTTAGGGTCGGCCCACAATGTGAACTACAAGAAAAAGGCTCTTCCTGAAAATTCAAGAAAGACTATTGTGGAGGAATTGCGGCGCTATTTTTCAATTACCGATCCTTTAATGAAAATCGTGCGAGACTCCATTAATGGTATTTTGCGGCATACATGGCATCGGCCCTGGAAGGACAATCTGCTGGGGATCGAATTCCCTTCGTGATTGGTCATCTGTTAAATTGTTGATTCATTTCTGACATGTTCATTGTTTAAAATTGTATTCTAATATGTTTTTTTAAATATACCTGTATGTTTTTAATTACAGTACACCATTAATGTTTTTTTTACTTACTGCGCATTCAGTACATCAATACAGTATTAAAACGCATTATCGGTATTTGTATTATTATTATTACAGTAGAACACACATACTGCACTGTAATACATGTACAGAATAAATGCATACTTTTTATTCTTGGGGTTTGTTATACAGTGCAGTACGGTATGTAAAAAAGTATATAATAAATCTCAGTTATTCTATCCTAATCAATAAAAATGGCACTGATTCAGATTCAGCATTGTGCAAGCATCGTTACAAAAAGCGATATTATCCATCGAAATCCCTCCATTTGTCGTTCTCAGCCTGATGACAAAGTTTCTTTTCTGAGGAAGAAAAATAAAAGTATTACTGTAATGATTAGTTCAAATTAGTCAGTCCCCTAAAGAAGTTCCCACAGTCAGTGCCCACAGTCCCCTCGGTCAGTCCCAACAATTATTTTCTCGGGGGGCGTCTCTTGTTCACATACAGTACACGCATGCGCCGAGATGTGATGAGACGCATACTGTAAGTGTCTCAACAAGGTTCCAATGCGCATGTGCCTAACTGGAGACGCTGCACAGCCAATGATATGGCTGGACTACATTTTGGCGAATTGTGACTACAAGAACTAAATAACCATAAGCAAAGCGATTGATTACAGGAGAATCGCTCTACTGTGCATTAATATTGATATGGTAAAAAAATAATTACATACGCAGCTGTACCCCCCATAGACTTTGCCATTCGGTTGGCGCCGAGCCACTGCCAGTCCTTTAGACTTGATTATAGACGTAGTTGACAGGTGACAGCGGGCCTGCTACACCGGTAGTTGACAGCTGATGAAGCTGGAAATCGCTTTGGTACATGCAAGCTTGCTGGTATCTGTACGTGAGAAGTCGAGCAACAGAGGAAAGGACGTATCTTTGTTATATTGCTGAGGAAAAAGCGACAGGTTTTAGATATGTTTTGAATGTGAGGGGCGAATATGAGAGGAGTCGAGTATGACCCTAAGGCAGCGTGCTTGGGCTACTGGGTGAATGATCGTAGTTCCAACAGTAATGTGGAAGGAGGTAGTAGGGCCAGGTTTGGGAGGAAGTACTGTTTTTGCCATGTTGAGTTTAAGGCGGCGGAGGGCCATCCAGTATGATATAGCAGTGAGACATTCAGAAACTTTGGTTTGTACAGCAGGTGTAAGGTCGGGTGTTGAAAAGTACATTTGTCAGCATAGAGGTGATATTTAAACCCAAAAGATGTTATTAGGTCACCTAGAGAGAGAGTGTACAGAGAAAAGAGAAGAGGTCCCATTACAGAGCCCTGGGGTACCCCACAAAGAGATCAATGGAGGAGGAGGAGGTGTTAGCAGAAGACACACTGAAAGTACGATGGGAGAGGTAGGATCAATCCAGGATAGAGATTTGTTCTGAATACCAAGAGTATGGAGAATGTGAAGGAGAAGAGGGTGGTCCACGGTGTCAAATGCTGCAGAGAGGTCGAGTAATAAGAGCAGAGTGTAATGACCTCTGTCTTTGGCAGCACGGAGGTCATCAGTTATTTTAGTGAGGGCTGTTTCCGTGGAGTGAGCAGTGCGGAAGCCAGATTGTAGAGGGTCTTGGAGACAATAGGTGTTGAGAAAGTGGAGCAAGCGAGAGAATACAAGATGTTCAAGGAGTTTAGAGGCAAAAGGCAGGAGGGAGACAGGCCGATAGTTAGAAAGAAAAGGTAGGGTCAAGCTTGCTGTTTTTGAGTAATGGTATAACTGTTGCATGTTTGAAGGGGGATGGAGAGGTTCCAGAGCAGAGGGAGGAGTTAAAAATGTGTGTGAGCATAGGGATTATAGTGGAACCAAGAGGTTTTAAGAGATGGGAAGGGAATGGGGTAAAAAGAGCAAGTGGTAGAGGGAGAAGAGGTGATCAACAGTGACACATCCTCCTTTGAGTCAGTGGAAAAGAGTCAAGGAAGGCAGGAGGAGAGTTAGGAAGAGGTGTAGGATGGGAGGAAGAAACAGAGGGGATGTTCTGATGTATGGATTCCACCTTTTCCTTAAAAGTCCTGAGCGGAGATGGAGGAAGGAGAGGCAGGTCAGGGTGGTTTGAGTAAAACAGAAAACAGTCGGTGTGGGTTACACTTGTGCATGTTGATTAGTGAAGAAAAGTAAAGAGAAAAACCGACTGAAGAGCTCAAAGGTAAACACCTAATGGCGTCTGCCAGTAATACCAATGGGAGAAAAGGAGCCTCAGGGGGAGAGGTTGTGGAGAGTATAACTGCTATTGTAGACAATTGTATCCATGTTACATGATGCAGAAAGACAGGATCAGCCTGGAGTTGCACTTTACTCACGATACAGCCATCCTCTGTAAGTCCATAGCTCTCACTCTCTCCTGATGTCAGTGTGTGCGCACACAGATGACGTCACTCCCCGGCGCTGGCCTGATCCGGAACATCAGAGAAATAGAAATGATCGATGCCGCTGCCTTTCAAAAACCAGGGACTCACCAGGTAAAAATAAAACTGAAGTTTATTCTAATCACATTAAAAATGAACACTCAGGACAAACAAAAATAGAGCAACCTCCTCCCACATGTTTCGGGCATGCACTGCCCTTTCTCAAGGAGTACTCGCGTGTGGGAATTTAGCCAGGGTCCAGATTTAGAAGGGCGAGGGCGGCAGAGAGAAAGCGGGGCATGTAGATTTAGAGAGGAGGACAAGGCAGAGTTTTTGTTCCTGACCAGGTTGTCAGGGCCTGTAGCAGAGCTGAGAGAGGAGAGGGAGGAGCGTAAAGTGGACTCAAAGTCAGGTAAGTGAATAGAGTGCAGGTTTCTGCAGAACCGGGGGGCAGATGGAGATGGAGAAGGGGAGAAGCGAGATAGAGAGAATTAGATGAGGTGATGGTCAGAGAAAGGAAAAGGGGAAATGGAGAAATCGGAGAGAGAGAAGTTTTTAGTGAAAACCAGGTCTAAGTAGTGGCCATCCTTGTGGGTGCTGGCTGCAGTCCACTGTTGAAGGCCAAAAGAAGAGGTTAGAGAGAGAAAGCGGGAAGCCCAATGGAGAGAGGGGTCATCAATGTGACAATTGAAGTCCCCAAGGAGAAGAACAGCTGAGTCTGAGAAGAGAAAGAAAGAGAGCCAGGATTCAAAGTGAGAGAGAAAGGCAGAAGGGGGATGAGTAGAGGTAGGTGGGCGATTGATGACCACCACATGGACAGCGAGAGGAGAGAAGATCTGGACAGTGTGAGCCTCAAAGGAGGGCAAGGCAAGAGATGAGGAATAGGAAGGGTTCGGTAACGGCAGAGAGAGGAGAGCAGGAGCCCCACACCTCCACACCTCCACCCCTGCCATCAGGGCACGGAATTTGGGAGAAAGAAAGACCACCATGAGAGAGGGCAGCTTCCAGAGCAGAGTCAGACTGAGTGAGCCAGGTGTCAGTTATAGCAATTTGGAGCAGAAAGTGAGAGAGAAAAAAGTAATGTACAGAGAGGCACTTTTTAGAAAGGGAGCGAGCATTCCAAAGGCACAGGAGAAAGGGAGAGAGGAGGGTGGCAGTGGATGGCTATGAGGTTGGAGGGGTTGACACCAGAAGGAGTAGAGGTTGCAATTGGCAGGCGAGGACCAGGATTGGGAGAGATATCCCCAGAAGCAAGGAGGAGAAGCATGGATAGAAAGAGTATGTGTGAGGATGATTTGAAGGGGTGTGTTTTAGTGCAAGGGATATAGCTGTGTGGTGTCAGAGGACGCAGGTAAGAAAGGAGTTCATGTGAACAGAGAAGTTATGAAAGAAGGAGAGATGGATATATATGAATAGAGTTAGAGACATACAGTATTGAGGCTGGTAAAAGGAAGTGCATAATTTGAGAAGAAGTGAAGTCACAGCAAATATAAATGGTAAAGGTAGCATCACAGCAGTAATGATGCAGTCTGTGTTCCCGGTTCCCGGTTCCCGGTTTCGTACTGTATTCCAATAAGGGACTGGGTGGTCAGACTGCGACCACTGTTGTCTGGGAAAGCCAAGCGAACTGTGATGGGTATTCCATGCATGGATGCCGATGACTACAGTCATGTGAAGAGCAAGCTGCTGACCCAGTACGCCCTGACCCCGAAAACTTACAGGGGCAAGTTCCGGACGGGGGGAGTACTCCTCGGGGAGTCATTCAGTACCTATGCCAGATGGATGGCTTTACACGGGACTCAGTGGGTGGAGGGGAATGGGGATACAAAATTCCATATATACCAAAGGAATATGGAGGTGTAGTCCCCTCAATTAACTAGTGCTACAGAGCATAAGTTCCACTTGTAGAAATGAATAACTGCATCCGGATCACATGTGGTAGTAATAAATTGCTGTGAGGAGCTATGTTGATTAACCCCTAGTTGGAACACGGTCTGGCAAGGATAAGAAGGGTTGTCGGGGGGAAGTACTAAGACCCACCCAAACCCCTAACATAAATCCAGCATCTATATAAACCAGTGAACCTGGGGAAGCTCCCACTTCAGTAATGAAAATAAAGTACTCACATAAATCTGTTTTCATCCGGGTGTGTGTGCTCCTCGCTGTGTGCAGAGACAGGACGAAGTCACCCTTACCAAGGAGGGAGGTGAGTCAGCGGGCACGACTGCGCAGAAAAAGTTGCAAAGGCTGGACTTGGCTAAAAAATCTTTATTTAATTAAAAATTGGATTAAAAAACACACGAGGAGGGGAAACAGACCCCTGCGCCTCTAACGCGTTTCACCCAGTGTGGGCTTTCTCAAAGAGATGTCTACAGTCATGTGAATAGCAAGCTGCTGACCCAGTACGCCTTGACCCCCGAATCTTACAGGGGCAAGTTCCGGACTGGGGGGAGTACTCCTTGGGGAGTCATTCAGTACCTATGCTGGATGGATGGCTTTACACGGGACTCAGTGGGTGGAGGGGAATGGGGATACAAAATTCCATACCCTGCTGGAATTGTTCTTTAAAGAGCAGCTGCTGCAGCAGCTTCCCTGTCAAGGATTGGACTTTGGCTGAAGTGGATCCCAGTGGCAGGAACAGCAGGGAGCGAAGTCAGGAAACAAGCAGGGGTCCGAGGCAGGCGGCAGGTAGCGAAGTCAGGAAACAAGCAGAGGTCGGCAACGAGGAAACTGGAACAGGATGATAGCAATAGCTAGCACAGCAGTAAACACAGGAACCTTGCAGAAGCTAAGGAACCAGTATAAACAGGCAAAGAGGAACAGGAAAGGGAGGTTTATATAGGCAGGCTGGGAGGTGGAGCACAGGTGCAGAGGTGTCAGGTATCAGAGTCTGGAATGTTCCTTAGTTTAGCAGCAGCACTCCCGGTGGGCAAGTATAGGTACTGCAGGCTACAACCAGACATTGAGAGTGGCAGCAGTCCCGGTGGACAAGCATGGGAACAGCAGGCTAGAGAATATGACATTCCCACGGACATGAGCGCATGGGTCTATGATCATAAACCTCCGACCTATGAGGACGCGGCAAAAATGGCAGATGAGTATGTGGCCAGCCGATTTGCAATGAAAGACCCAGCAGCGCCTAAAGGAGCGGACCACATGGCCCAGGGCACTAAAACTACACCTCAATGGACACACTAGCCTGCAGTAGCGAACAGCGTAACCAAGGCTGCAGAGTTCAAGCACGAGAGGTGGTTTTACACTTGCAATAATGTTTGACATCTCAGGCCAGGCTGTCCGGACCAGGATTGGTCCAAGGGACCCCATCAGGGGCAACGCTCACCAGTTGCTAGGCTGGTCACCCATGTGCGACCAGCACACTTAGTGGCACCGACTACAGCCATGGAACCAGCCCACAGAGTGATGACGAGTGGAGAAACTGCACTTGATACCTCGGGACCAGCAGTGGAGAGTGGAGGACATCAGGTTGCTCCAGTCAGGATGCAACCCAACGATATCCGGCAGAAGCATCTGCGGAAGGTGGCCATCGGAGAGCGGCAGGCGGACAGCTTGCTAGACTCCGGTGCCACTGTGACTCTGGTTCACCCTGATATGGTGCAGCCAGAGGATTTGCTCCCTGGCACCGGGATGCAAGTGGCCATGCCAGGCGGAGGACCGCGGTCACTCCAGGTTGCTCGGGTATTTTTGACTGGGGTGCTGGACATGGCATGAGGGAGGCGGGGGTTTTGCCTGGGTTGGATGCCGAGATCTTACTTGGCATTTACCTAGGACACGATACCTGCATTTTTACAACTGAGCTGGCGTCTGTTGCAGTGATCACCAGGAGCCAGTCAGCAAGGATCACAGCAGAACCAGCCCCTGTCCTCCTGCATTTGGGACCTACGGTTACAGCAGTCTCTACGGAGACCAGAGAGGTAAGCCAGACTCAGTCGCTTTCTGACACTGACTTACTGTTCCCTGTTCCTTTTCCCTCTCCCCCTTACTCAGATATGACCGGGGGGTGGCCAGAGTTAGGTGCCCAGTTTAGGAATGTGGTGTGATCTGATCCCAGCTTGGAGGGCATGAGACTTCGGGCGTCCGAGTCTAAGCCAAGCAAGGGGTCTGACTACTTCTTGTGGCACCGCGGGCTCCTGTATAGAGAGCAAAGGACCACCGGGTTAGATGAGGTATGGATGGGGAAGAGACAGAAAGTGTTACCCCGGGAGTATAAAATTAACCCAGGTGATTTAGAAGGCGCTAAGACACAGTATAGTGAATACAAACAGTGATATGTAAGGTGTATATTGCAAGATATTGCTCCAGAGGAAGCTGACGTTGAGATCAGCGAAACGCGTAGAGCTAAGCCTGTACACCGCATGCGATCGTTCCTGTTTCAAAGATCGAGGTGAAGAGTCTCCTGTGCCGCCCTACCATCCGCTCCTGTCCCCCGCTGTACCGGAAGTCATCCGTCCCAGATGGATGTGACGTCAGACGCCAGTTACCACGAACGGATCGAGGAGGTTTCATACTGAAAGGCCAGACTGTCACCCTTCCCGATGTGAATTACACCGCCTCAAAAGATACCTTTATGTGTCCACATTTGATGTACATATTGTGAGTACATTTCATACGTTTTTTATCTTATAAATTTGTGCCGATTGGTCCATACTGCTGCGGCCGAGATTATTCGAGCATTTGCCCGTTCTCGGCCGCAGCAGTTACCTGGCGCGCGCCGGAGGGTGCCGGGCGCGCGCCGAAGCAGCGGAGGAGAGGCCCGCCGATCGCGGCTTCCCCCTCTCCTCTCCGGGTCCGCCGGGTCCCCCGGAACCCGCTGCCGCCGTCCCCCACATCGCGGGACACCAGGGCTCCCTCGGGGAGCCCTGGACGCGCGTGCAGGGGGCGCAGGCACCCGATGACGCGTGACCGCGCATCGGTGACGCGCGGCATGCCGAGGGGATGCCACTTGCAAGCCGGGAAATCTCCTGGCTTGCGGAACTGGCCACACTTCAATAAAGTGTGTCGCCAGTGTACTATGGTCTCTCCTTGATATTTTTTACATGAATACAACCCTGAACAAGAGTACACCTGAATACCTTCCAATCCTGCTTTCCTGTCCAACGCTGATTCTTCATTATCCTGTTAAACGCTGACTCTTCACTTACCTGTTGTAAGTAGGAGATCTATACGAGCCAAGATTTTATTTGCTCAATCATTGTGTGATTTTACTGCACTATTATTGTGTTTTTCTTTTTGGGGTATTCCTGAAAATCGCTCCCTTCACATTTTGGATACCTCGGGAGTATAGGCAGCAGTTGTTTTGGGTAGCCCACTCCCTTCCACTAGCGGGGCATCAGGGGGTCGCTCGGACGCGAGCCCGACTGTTGCAGCATTAATACTGGCCGGGGGCATCCAGTGAGGTGGCAGAGTTCTGCCGGTCCTGTAATGCATGCATGCCAGTGAGTAGGTAAGGCGGGTGACCGTGTGAAGGCACCCCTGAACCCGTTACCGGTAATAGGGGAACCCTTTCAGTGGGTAGCTATTGACCTTGTGGGACCCCTCATGGTTCCCAGCTGGTCCGGGAAGCGCTACATCCTCACAGTGGTGGATTTTGCCACCCGGTATCCTGAGGCGGTAGCGCTTGCCCCATTGATGCGAGGGCAGTAGCTAAGGCTCTGCTAACCAATTTTTCTAGGGTAGGTTTCCCTAGTGAGATCCTAACCGATCAGGGGTCGCAATTCATGAGTGAATTGCTACTGTGTCTCTGGGATGCGTGCGGGGTGAAAAACCAGAGCATGACCCCTTACCACCCCCAAACCAACAGACTATGTGAAAGGTTCAATGGTACCCTGAAGCAGATGCTTCAAACCTTTATAGAAGCAGAGGGAAAAGACTGGGAGATTCACCTGCAGCATTTGCTGTTTACATACCGAGAGGTACTGCAAGAATCTACAGGCTTCTCTCCCTTTGAGCTGCTATATGGTCGCAGGGTACGGGGACCTCTGGACCTATTCCAGGAGGGATGGGAAAGGGAGACTACCAATACTCATGCTTCTGTGATTTAGTATGTGATAGATCTCAGAGACCGGCTTGAGATGCTTATGGGATTGGCACAGAACAACCTTAGGCTGCTCAGACCAAGCAGAAGACTTGGTATGATCAGAATGCCCGTAGCAGAGAGTTCATCCCAGGACAGCAAGTGCTTGTTCTCAAGCCCATTCGGGAGTACAAATTAATGGCTTCCTGGTCGGGACCGTATCCAGTACTACAAAAGATGAACGAGTGCAACTATGTTGTACAGGTAGATGCTGAGACAGGGAGAAATAAAACGTATCATATCAACATGCTTAATGAGTACATAGCACCGAGTGTGGCGTCGGTGCTGGCAATTTGCAGCCCACCGATGGGGGATTCAGCGAGCAATGCTCTGCCTGATCTCCTGGGGGAGGCTAGGCAGGAAGGTACAGTAGAGCAGGTTGAGATAGGGTCTCAGCTGAATGTCAGGTAGAGGGCAGAAGCCAGGGCTATGCTAGAGAAGTATAGGGCTCTGTTCTCGGACAAGCCGGGGAAGACACATATTACAGATCACCCAGTGCTGACAGGAGATCTGAGACCTCTGCATAAGCACGCTTACAAAGTATCCGCATAGATTAAGGGCAGTATAGAGAGGGAGGTAGAAGAAATGCTGGCACTAGGGGTAATCGTATTGTCCCAGAGCCCTTGGGCTTGTCCGGTAGTCCTGGTACCTAAGAAGGATGGGAGCACCCAGTTCTGTGTGGACTACCGGCAGCTCAGTGAGGGAACGGTGTCAGATGCCTACCCAAAGCCCCGCATAGATGAGTTACTAGATGAACTCGCTGGGGCAAGGTATCTGACCACCATGGATCTCAGTAAAGTTTACTGGCAGATCCCTTTGACCCAGGAGGCTAGAGAGAAGTCGGAATTTATTACCCCAAGTGGCCTCTGTGAATTTCTAGTGATGCCATTTGGGATGAAAAATGCACCGGCTATCTTTCAACGCCTGGTCAATTGCTTGCTGGAGGTTATGCAAGGGTTTTCAAGGGCAAACCTTGATGACATTGCTGTCTTTAATAACTCGTGGGACTCACACTTAGTGCATGTAGCTGCGGGTGCTAGCCAGGATTAGGGAAGCGGGACTCACATTGAAACCCACCAAGTGCTTAGTATGGATGGCTGAGGTACTGTACCTAGGGCACCGGATAGGTGGCAGGCATCTTAAGCCAGAACCAGCTAAGGTGGAAGCTATAGTGAAGTGGCCCATTCCTAAAGCCAAAAATCAAGTCATGGCTTTCTTAGGCACAGCAGGCTACTACAGAAAGTTTGTCCCTCAGTATAGCGCCATTGCCAAAGCCATGAATGACTTGACCCAGAAGCGACAGTCTGTGCTGGTAGTCTTGTCTCCTGCCTGTGAGGTCTTGTTTCAGACATTAAAGACTGCACTAGCCAGCGCTCCTATACTTGCTGCTCCAGACTATGCAAAAAAGTTCCTGGTGCAGACTGATGCCTCGGACTATGGCATTGGGGCTGTACTCAGCCAAGTGGGGGAGGAGGGCAGTGGTGTATCTGAGCTGCAAGCTGCTGCCCAGAGAGGTGGCATATGCCACCATTAAGAAAGAGTCTTTGGCCATAGTATGGGCTCTGAAGAATTTACAGCCCAATCTTTATGGCAGACCTTTCACTGTAATTACGGACTGAATCTCTTGAGTTGGTTACAGCGGGTGTCGGGGGGAAAATGCTAAACTCTTGCACTGGAGTCTTGCCTTACAGGAGTTTGACTTTACCATCCAACACAAGAAAGGAAGTGAGCATGGCAATGCGGATGGCCTTTTCCACCACGACAACCCTCAGGACATACTGACTTCAAGAGTTGGCAGGGCAGCACAGCCACCGGACCAGGTGGTCAGGGCAGCCCCTCTGCTTTGAGTGGGGGAGTTGTGACGAGTATGGAGGTGATCAGGCCTAAATAAAGGTGTTATACCCGGCTGGTCATCCTCCCCTCGCATTGGGAATGAAGGGGTTAAACTTATTTGCCATGCATTGCTGTGTTTGCCCTGTCCCAGCCTTTTTTACCCCCCATTTGCAGGCCATTCCCTGCCTGCTGTACTAAAACAAAATGTATTGTCTGCTATACTCCTGTTGCGACACAAGATGGAATAGTGAGTAAACTGCAAGCGCTCATTGAAGAAGCACGGCTGCGGCTAGCAGGCTGTTTGAAGCATGGGTATCCATACTCTATGGGGTTGACCTGTAGCCACAAGTCAATTGGATAAGTTGTTTGCATTTAGGTTTACCGATAGAATGTATCCGTTCCGTGTTTACGGCAGAACTGGCTCTTGTTGCAACAACTACAAGTATCCAGCGATCAGGAGTTGCACCTAAAGGATCCGCCGTCCCCCTGCATTTTGGACCAACAGCTCAAAGGGTCTTTGCGGAGACCAGACAGGTAAGCCAGACTGAGTCGCCACAGTATACTGACTAACCTTCCCCTTTACATGTTCCTGGGTTCCCTGACTTTGAGACTAAGTGTGGGGGGCCAGAATAAGGGGCACGGTTTAGGGGTGCAGTGCGGTCTGAGCCCAGAGAGGAGTGCAGGGGCTCCAGGTGTCCCAGTCTGACTCGGCCAGTGGGTCAGACCGGGACTCCTGGTACCGTGGGCTCTTGGGGCCCCGGGTACCCTCAGAGCCGGGGTCTACCAGTTTAGATAGGGTTTGGACTGGTAGAAGACAGCTAGTGGTATAGAGGGAGTGTAGGCAACCATTGTTAAACGGGGTCCATTTCATACTAGTAGTGGGGCATCAGGGGGCCAATCGCAAGAGAGCCCAGCTGTTGCAGCCTTGCTACTCGCTGGGGCCATCCAGGCTGGGGCAGGGTTCTGCCATGCCAGGGATGCCTGGCAGCAAGTAGGTAAGGTGGGGGATCATGCGAGGCCAGCCCTGAACCCGTTACAGGTAATAGGGGAACCTTACCAAGGGGTAGCTTTAGACATAGTGGAACACCTCATGATCCACAGTTGGTCTGGCAAGTGTTACATGCTCATGGGGGAAGATTTCTCTACCCAGGATCCTGAGGCTTTGACGCTTGCCCCCATGAATGCGAGGGCAGGGACAGACACATTGTTAGAGATTTTTCCTACAGTAGGTTGCCCTAGTGGGATTCTAACTGGCCAAGGGTCACAATTCATGCGTGAATTGTTACAGGGTCTCTGGGATGGGTGCGGGGTAAAGCACCAGCACACCATCCCTTATTACCCCACAGGCAAATGGTTTATGTGAGAGGTTCATTGCGACCCTGAAGCAGTTGCTTCCGGCAGGTGTGGAGATTGAGGGAGCATAGTGGGAGATTCACTTACAGCACTTACTGTCTGCATACCGAGAGGTACTGCCAGAGTCTACCAGAGTCTCTTCCTTCAAGCTGCTATATGGCTGCAGGATCTGGGAACCTCTTGACTTACTCTGTGAGGGGTGGAAGGGGAACATTACCCAGACTGATGCGTCTGTGCGACAATCTGTGTCAACTCTCGGAGACCAGTTAGAAATGCTTATGAGGTTGGCACAGGCTGATCTCAGGGAGATTCACACCAAGCAGCAGACTTGGTGTGATTACAATGGCCCTAGCAGCTCATTCCTTCCATGTCAGCAGGGACTTGTTCTGCAGCCCACTCCACAGAACAAATTAAGGGCTGCCTGGTCTGGACCATACCCGGTAATCAGGAAGATGAATGATTACACCTATGGTGTGCAGGAAGATGGCAAGACAAACAGAAATAGGGCTGATCATGTTAATATGTGTAAGGAGTATTTCAAGCAGAGGTGGCATCAGTGCTGGCTAATTGTAGCACACTGATGGGGGACCCGGCGAGCAAGGCTCTGCCTAATCTCCTACGGGAATCTAGGAAGGGGGGCACAGGGGAGCATGAAGGACTAGGGTCCAAGTGCAGTGCACAGCAGCGTGTGCAAGCGAGGGTTATGCTAGGACAGCATAGGGTTCTGTTCCCAGGTAAGATGGGCAGAGCACATAGCCCGGATAATCCAGTGGAGACTGGTGATCAGAGACCTCTGCATAGGTATGCCTATCAGGTAGCAGCAGAGGTAGCAGAGAGTGTAGACAGGATACTGGAAGGGATGCACAGATTTGCAACATGGACAACATGGCTCTGGGTTGTAAATTGTGGGATTTACATTTACTGTAGTGCCCACGGTTATTCTAACACAAACCAGTGGAAATCGCCAAAAAGACCCTGGTACATGCTGGATACATGCCTTAAACGTGCCTTAAACTAGACCCAGCATTTCTGCATTGATTAATGGCCATCAGATTAACAGTGGGGGTCCCTGGCAGTCCCATTCAAACTGAATGGGACTGCCAGGGACCCCTGCTGTGTTAATACTATGGGTCATTAGTCAATGCAGAAATGCCTTAAACTTCCCTTAAACTAGCCAGGTTAACCCAGCACATAGAGACATACAAAAGGAGGCACAGAATCCTCCTCAAAGATCCTCATTGGCTGCACACAAGGCTAGGAGTAAATTACAGGGTATAAATACCAGATATATAAATGTGGTTCAGTTAACCATTCGGTGCAGGTAAGCAATCGCTCCCAACACTGTGAGAGGACGAATGCCACTAAAAGCCATATGGCAAAAATAATAAATCATTTATTAATATATAACTTGACACACAACATAAAGCGCACGCTCTAAACTAACTTTAAAAACAATTAAAAATGTAAATGTAACGAGGGACAGTCACATGTGTAGCGATCAGGAGTAGTTACCATCTAAATCATAAGTGAGTACATACAGCACACAGATGGTTAATAGAAAGCCAAGCAAATTACTGCTGTTGAGTAAATCTCTACTCACGATGGTAGCTATAGTGTGCAGGCTATGGTGTAGGGTTAATACCACAATATCAATAACGTGGACTTCCAAATGCAACCAAACACTCAGATATCCCTATAGCTCTGTTAGGAGATTTCCACAAAGCCTGTCACACCGTGCTACTCACAGACTATCAGAGAGCGTATACATACTATGTATAAACACGGTGCTATATACTCCGAACTAACCTATTTATATGTGGGTGCATGGACTGCGTTCACATATATATATATCAGTAGCATTAGACTGTGTGAGCTCATCACATAGTTCATGTTTGACTACAGTTAACCCCCGCAATTAACCTCTTTAAATAACTAACAAAACAGCAATAACTAACATACATTGGTCTCCTAGAAATAAAGACTCAATACACACAGGAATAGGGCTTTGTAACTGATAATTACGAGTGACTGTATGTGTGGACCCTTATTGTAGAATTACAACTTGATTAGCTCTAAAGATATGGAGTATATGTATTTCTGGTATTACGAAATCTATGGGTCTTGTCGAGCACCCTGCATAGGTACTACACATACCCTGCTACATCACTAGTAGACTGATTCATTGACAAGTAGGCAGGCCAACTGGAATTAACACACTAACTCCTCATCCCACTCTAACCATTCAATAAGTAGACACCGTCTACATTCATGAGGTTCAGAATAGCTGTCTATAGCTTTAAGAGGGAGGTATAGACATCCCTCACCATTCGGCAGCAGCACATATAAAAGGATAGCGCTGCTCTGTACTAACACCTCCCAACTTGAGAAAGCGCTGGTCCCCTTACGCGCGAAACGTACGTCGGCATGACGTCATCGCGTTGACGTCGTGGAGGAGGCAGTAATCGGGTGAGATCAGTCCTTGTATTGGGAAGTTGCGGGCTATGTATTACACATGTTCTATATACTGATCTGGATCAGAATTTACGTGTGGGTGCCCTGCGGTGTATTAGAACTGAGGGTTACCTCATATCTTATATATCTACTATACACGTATGCATCGTGATTTGGAACGTGTGTAGATGCCCCGCTGTGTGAGCGACCAGGTGTGTGCAGTTTATCTCTCTCTGATAGTCTGTGAGTAGCACGGTGTGACAAGCTTTGTGGAAATCTCCTAACAGAGCTATAGGGATATCTGAGTGTTTGGTTGCATTTGGAAGCCCACGTTATTGATATTGTGGTATTAACCCTACACCTTAGCTTGCACACTATAGCTACCATCGTGAGTAGAGATTTACTCAACAGCAGTCATTTTCTTGGCTTTCTATTAACCATCTCTGTGCTGTATGTACTGTACTCACTTATGATTTAGATGGTAACTACTCCTGATCGCTACACATGTGACTGTCCCTCGTTACATTTTTAATTGTTTTTAAAGTTAGTTTAGAGCGTGCGCTTTATGTTGTGTGTCAAGTTATATATTAATAAATGATTTATTATTTTTGCCATATGGCTTTTAGTGGCATTCATCCTCTCACAGTGTTGGGAGCGATTGCTTACCTGTACCGAATGGTTAACTGAACCACATTTATATATCTGGTATTTATACCCTGTAATTTATTCCTAGCCTTGTGTGCAGCCAATGAGGATCTTTGAGGAGGATTCTGTGCCTCCTTTTGTATGTCTCTATTTGTTCACACTATCCTCTTTGCACCGGCAGGTAAACCATATGTATATCCTAACTAACAATATATATTACATAGCAAGGTGAGCGGTAGATCACAAGTTATGTATACATAACCCAACACATACCCAGAATGTAACTGGACTAGTTGAAGGCAAGCTTTAAAATACTTGTGGTCTCGCCTGTAGGTTTTGTAGCTGCAGTGCTGCAGAGGATCAGGGAGGCAGAGCTGACGCTGAAGCCTGCAAAGTGTGTAG
Organism: Ascaphus truei; assembly: GCF_040206685.1. Taxonomy (NCBI): domain Eukaryota; kingdom Metazoa; phylum Chordata; class Amphibia; order Anura; family Ascaphidae; genus Ascaphus; species Ascaphus truei. The sequence continues at coordinate 256,768,988 of NC_134484.1, forward strand.
GGGGTATGGCAGAGGTACTGTACTTGGGGCACCGACTGGGTGGCGGGCACCTGAAGCTAGAACCAGAAAGGGGTAAGGTTTTGTTAGGTCCTGCAGGTTACTACAGGGAGGCTGTTCCCCAGTACAGCACTGTGACCCAACCCTTGACTGACATGAACCAACAGCGACTCTCCGGTATGGTGGTCTGGTCTCCTGCCTGTGGACTCAACTAGGGAATCGGGGAGGGGGGGTGAACCTCCCATTGTGCATATGAGCAGAAAACTGCTGCCCAGAGAAGTAGCATATGCCCCTAGTTAGCAAGAGGGTCTGGGTTAGAGTGGCAAGTTGCTGCACTGGAGTCTGGCATTGCAGGACTTTGACTTTGCTATTCAACACCAGAAAGACAGCCAGCAGGGCCATGCTGATGGACTCTCCCCACAGGATATCCGTAGTGAGCCAACAACCTCAACAGTCTCCGGGTCTGTGGAACCACCAGAAGAGGTGGTTGCCACAAAGCCTTCCTATTGAGGTGGGGAGGTGTGGTGGTGACGGAGAACCAGGCGTATAATAAAGGTCAAGCCTGCTTGGTTACCTCTGACCCGTGTTTTGGGGTCTAGAGTGTCAGCTCTGGGACACAGGCATTGTGTATACATTACTGTGATTGTGTGCAAAATATGAGACAACTGCCATTTTTGTGTTTTTACCCTTTCCAGAGGTGTGGGAACCGGGAGTTTTTCAGGAGGTAAGTTTCAGTGTGGGGTTGCCGGAGAAAGTTGTTATAGATTGGGGCTAGGTATCGGGGTTCTCAAGTTATGAGTTACCCCAGAAATTTATCTGGGAATCAAGTGTGATTCTTGGATACAGTACATGGAAGCCCAGTGCTCCAGGAAGACCCCCACCCTGAAACCGTGCTTGCGACTCACCACTAGGACATCCTGCTTCAGCACAGAGCAGGAAAATTTAAAAATGGGACACAAGCAGTTAATGTATATCCCCACACTCCAGGCAGGTATAAGACTGAGGGTGGTTTTATTAAAATAAGAGGTTTAGGTTTGTAGTGGTTTGAAATATGTTTAAAGATCCAGTTGCTGTGTGTAAGAGATGAAGGCGAGTGTAAGGGCAACCATTTGGGTTACACTCTATTTCCTGCATCAAAAACCTGTAGCAGCAGAACGTGTATATTTTACCCCACCTAAGACAGACCACAATATATTATATTACATGGGTATAGTTTAATGTGTATATATGTTGATGCTCTGTGGGTGAACTGTGGGATTTAGAAGTCATTGCTAGCAGGCTTGGTACCTATGCGACTGAGAGTTTATTGAGGGGGTAAGGAAAATGTTTAATTCATGCTAGAATAAAACGGTGTAAATTAGGTTTTAAAGTCCCAGCGGGGGCTTATCACTATTAGCTTCAAAGGGATATTTGGCCCAGAGGTGCAATCCATTTGTCAGCAGGAAAGGCTAAATAAGCACTCAATAGTCGCAGCTTGAAAGAGTCAGTTCAAAATGCAAGGAACCAGAAGTGTGAATAGTGTCCTTAGACCAAAGGGTCCATGTGGTCAAGGCCAGACATACACTGGCGACACGTTTAAATCTTAGTTGGCTAGTTCCGCAAGCCGGGAGATATCCCGGCTTGCTAGCTAAATCCCCTCGGCGTGCCGCGCGTCACTGATGCGCGGTCACGCTTCATCGGGTGCCTGCGCCCCATGCGCGCGTGCACAGGGCTCCCCGAGGGAGCCCTGGTGTCCCGCGATGTGGAGGACGGCGGTAGGGGGTTCCGGGGGACCCAGCGGACCCGGAGACGGGAGGGGGAAGCCCCGATCGGAGGACTGCTCCTCCGAGGCTTCGGCGCGCGAAACGGGACACCCCGTCGCGCGCCCGGTTACTGTCGCGGCCGAGACCGGGTAAAGGTAAGAATAAACTCGGCCGCGACAGTAGTGGCATCAGAGCCAAGGGGGGGGGGTTCGAATAGTGAGTGGGCAAAATGGTGGTTCGGGCACAAGTTCTCTCACTACTTTGAAGACAGGCGAAGCATGCCCATTGGCCAGGGAGAAAAATTCCCACAGCGATTCGCTGCAGACTGAAAAGCTTGTCTTTTGGAGTTTTTAAAGTTTGGAGCAGTCAGTCAGAGAGTTAGATTCATCTAAGATTCATCAGATCCATCTAAGTTTTTCATGAGTCCATCAGTTCCATCTTGTGTGATTCACCTGGATTCAGTCCCATTTGAGAAGTTCCAGCTCTTCTAAATTGTCTAAATTTCTCAGAGGATAAGTGACCAGAATTCAACAGCAAGAGGCTACAGGACAGAGAAGTAGCCTGGAATATTTTGCTGTGTGTTTGCAATTAGGAAAGATTAGTTTTGTTATCCCAGTTTCCAAAGTAAGTGTGTCTTTTTACTGTATTTTTTGTGTAACATAGCTGTGTACGTTCGTTAGATGAATAAACGCAATTTATTTTTATCACTCTGCTTGCTCAATCAATGATCCCAGTAATTAAAAGCCTTAATAAGCTTGATCTACCGTGACAGTGGATCCTTCTTAATTTGCCTCTTTCTTCTCCCTCATCTCCCTCTGACATTCTTCTTTTCCGTAATTGCTCTTTGGGAGAGTTCATTTGCGCTAGGGGTTGGAACCTGTTTCTGGTTTCCCACAAACCTGAACACCCCAGCTGGCCTAAAAAAGACTCTTTATCTTTAGAATTGAATGATACATTCGGGCGTGTCAAATTGACCTCTTTAGTATTTGTATCAGTTTTATTACTTGCCCTTGGTTCAATATGTTTCGTCTTTTCCTTATTTTTTCCTCCTACAGTTTTTGAATTCCCTCCTACAGTTCTAGAATAACTCTGTATTTTTATTCATTAAAATAGGTGACTAAAAACCATAACATGAAAGCATCCTCCCAGACCACCTACCCTCGCCCACTGCCTGAAGCACACCCGCTGCCAGAAGCACACCCGCTCCCAGAAGCACACTCGCTCCCAGAAGCACACACGCTTCCATTGAAACGCTGCCAGACATCATCTTGCGTGACCTGCCCCAGCAAGTCCGGGAGAAATACAAGATTGGAAGTGCTGGTCCAGCCCAGAAATATGCCCTGTTCATCTTTAAACACCACGTCAGTTATGAGGTGTACAGTGGGTGGAAGCACAATGTTAATTATGAAGGGAATAAAATCAAGAAGGCTCTGCCAGAAAATTTAAGGAGATCAATTTTGGAGGAAGTGCTGCGTTATTTTACTGTTACCGATCAGTTCATGAGAACCGTAAGAGACACCATCAATGGCCTTCGAAGGACAGACTGTTGGGGAATGACTTTGCTGCTTGATTGTTCTGTTGTTCAAAAGTTATAAAATAATGTTTTTACTCCAAAAAAATTAAAAAAGTTGATTGTTTTAAATTGTTTCATTGTTACATTGTGTCACCTTTTATAAAAAAAGTACAGTGTTTCAAAAACCTACAGTAAGTACTGTATAACATTTCACATAATGGTTGGTTAAAATCAGTCAGTCCCTCAAGAAGGCTACAAGAATTTTCATGAATGGCTCGGGGGAGGGGGGGTGTTGATAAGCGGTTGATTTACCGTTGTCTTGTTAGTAAGACTTTGCAAGCAAGGTTGGTGGGGGGTGGGGAACTGCTACTGTAGAAGACATGTGTGCAGGATTAGTTAGTAAAAAAAACGAATTAATGTGTTTGGGGGAGGATTCGTTCCACAGTAAGGGCTTATCAGCATTCAAGAATTTTAAGGAATGGCTCGGAGGGGGATGTGTGGTGTTTCTTGTTCACATACACGCATGCGCCTAAATGTGATAAAACGCATACTGTCTGCGTTTCAACAAGGTTCCAATGAGACATACACGCATGAGCATAAATGTGATAACACGCATATGTTTTCACACGTACTGTACGCATGCACGTGGGATTGAACCCGGGCTCGGGAAGATTAAACTAAGCCACAAAGCCACCAATTACAAATGAATGGTTTGGGGGAGGTGTCGATAAGAAGTAGAAATACTTTAGCCTTGTGTGTGTGGGGGAGGGGGAGAGGGCTGTATGCTGGATTATTAGTTCAAAGAAATATTTTCAACAGGTCATAAATGCCATAAATGCATTGGATGTAAATATAGCAAAAAGAGCAAACAGTTTAAATATAATGTAACTGGTATCAGTTATGATATTGAAACATTTTTCAACTGTAAAACCAACTTTTGCATATATCTTTTACAATGTCCATGCGGATTACAGTATGTTGGCCGGACTGGGAGACCTCTTAAGCGACGATTCGCTGAGCATATATATAACATCAAAGGAGGTCTCGAGACAAATAGTGTCTCTAATCATTTTAAATTAAAACACAACCAAAATCCAGACGGCCTTATCTGCATGGGCATTGATAACCCCAAGGTTAATTGGCGTGGGGGTGACAGACTAAACATTGTGTCCAGACGTGAAAGTTATTGGATTTACATGTTAAAAACCTTATTCCCCCTTAGGGTTAAATATTGAGTTTGACCTAGCATCCTTTTTAAAATATCCTTAAATTTGTATTATGGATTTTATCAATTTCATTCCATCAAGTGTATGCAAATTCATTAATGTGTTTTAATGTATTTTTATGCTTAAATATGTTTTATTTTATTATTGTTATTGTTCACCCTGTTGTGTGTATTCACAGTCATGTGTCCACAGACATAATTGACCCCATTAGCAATCTGTAGTCAGATTGCTGACATCTGTCTGTCACACTGCCTGTCAGTCACTCCAACGTACCAGCCCCTTTGTGGGAGGTGTTTTTACTATAAAAATGATGCTCTGACTAAGCTCCACCATCTCTAGAGGAAGTTACGTTCCGTCACGAAACGCGTAGGGAGGAGGATCTTAGTACTGTGTGGGCCTGTTCAGCCACCGTTGCCGCCCGACGCTGGAGGTGAGACGCCAGTCACTGACGTCCTAATCGGCGAGCCGTGGGAGTTCTCGTGCGCGCCAGCCGGTCGGTTTCACTGCATCTTGCGGACGGCATTCGTGAGTTGTTCAGCTTCCACGTACACATTGTAAGTGTGGGTAGTTTTGCTGTTTTTTAAATTAAAGGTGTAGTTTCGTATTACACTAGGCTGTGTCCTTTTCTTTTTATCACTGGGTGTCGCTGTTATTGGTGTAACCTGTGAATTTTGTGGATCATCTGAAGGGAAATCATCCGGTCAGACCACTTGGGGTCCGTGGAAGATCAAGGTGAAGACACGGCACAAGAACAGATTCTCTCCCCTGTCTGAGTAAGATTCATTTCTTGTGAGTATGGTTGTAACAGGGGACTTATCCCTGTTCAGTAATGTGCCTTTAATCTAGCAGTGTGGTAGTTAATTATTAAACACCACCTGCCTGATTGCTTACAAAAGCCTGCCTTTGAGACAGGAAGTGTCTCTCTCCTTAGCTCTGACTGAGAGCTGACCTTTGGAGCTGACCGGTCTTGAGCTCTGCACAGCAGAACTGATTTCAAGACACAGGGAAAACTACTACACCTGAAGCTGAACCAGGAAGTGAGAAGATTTTCCCTCCAAGAAACAGATAAGACTTTTATTCTTAAGAGACTGCTTATATCTGCTTATTTTCATGCTATATGTTTTGGGGCTGCGAGACATGCTTAACTAATGGAGATGTGAACTAATTGCATAGGATTTCACTAGAAATACTCCCAAGTGAATGGAAGCTTTGTTCCCCCACCCCTGTGTTTGGATAATTTCCTGATGAAAAGGCACATTATAAAGCCCTATCCTAGAGGGTGAAACGTGTAGAGGGGGAGATCGTGGTGTAGCCCTTGTGTGTGGTGTCAATAAAGTTGGTTGAAGATCATCCGGGAGTCTCATTGATTCAGTCATGCGCAGTTGCGCCGAAGTTTCTCTTCTTTCCTGGCAATCCTAGAAGGCAGCATGCAGGAGCACACAAAGTGAGCTGGCCCCAGACCGGAGATGCAGTTGAGGTAAGAATCAATTTCCCCCTGCACCGGTCAAACACTGTGGCCAAGCAAAGCTCCCTCACACACTGCTCCATTGACTGAGACACCTATGGTGACCTTGCTGTCCACACAGAAGCGCAAGACAGACTTTTTGGATATTGGTGTACATCTTGTATACCTGATAAAAGAAAATGCATGCACAGTACTGCTGATATTGAAAAAAAAAAAAATTACCCAAGAAAGAAGTTTACAGAGATGCCTGTGAGAGCTACGACCTCTACAAGCAAAATATGCCAATCTGTAGGACTACCACAATTGGGGGTTCTAGCAAATACAGTGGCAACAGCTGCAATAGCGCCTCCTGAGGTCAGGAAGAAAATTACACCTGATGGCCTAAAAAATGGAGGACAAGATGCAGCGTTCCTGTAATGAACCCTACCCCACGGAAGAGTGGCCCTTCCAGTCCAATAAAGAGGAAGACCTCTCTTACGGGGAACCCGAACCGAGTCACACCCACAAAACACCCCAAGAATGGTGGGGGTGCCTGAACTCGGCACGTACAGAAAAGACCGCTCCCTTTGATGACGAAAATGATCAGCAGGAGACAGAGCGGGAGCAGCAGATCACCCAATATTTCTGTCAGCTAAAGCAACTGCAAGAAAAGCCTGGCGTATATAATGAAACTGCTAAAATTTCAAATGAAGATGGAGACCACAATATCCCTGAAGGGACGGTGTCATCCAAATCAAAAAGGCGGAAAAAGAAAAAGAAAAGCGGTTCTTCACTTACCGTGGAAGGAACAGACACGTCCGCAGATCCTGTGGAGGAAAAGGGGGACCGAGTTGCCCTACAGCCTAGAGAAAATGGAGAATTCGTCCCGCGGGTAACCAAATATCCAGAGGGCCCAAGGCAGAAGTCGTGTACCCCAAAGAAGTGTCTGTCCGGTGCCAACAGTGAGGAACCCTCAACCAACCATCCCAGGGAAGTTAAGCCAGAACCAGTGAGTGACGATACCTTGACCAGTGTCACGGTAGCTTATGACAGGCTGTAATTTACACCAAAAATATATATAAATATATATATACCTGGGTTTGAACTGGGACGAGACTTAGATATAACAAATTGTATTTATTCCTTAGGATAGGTGAACACACAAAAAATGTACAAATAACAGCAAAATATAGACACTTACTTAAAGATTAGGACAGAAGGCCATCAGGATACAGACTGGGCCACTTCTCCCATATTTCAGTTGACATCACAGCAATACATGCAGGACACATGCATGAAGACATTTGCATGAAGAACATTTGCATGAAGAACATTTGCATGAAGAACAATGGGTAAAAGGTGGTTCTGACTTATATATCATTTTAACCCCCTCTTTCCCAGATATGGCGCCGTGCCGTCTAGCAAAAGTCCCTTTGAAGCTTTTGAAGCTCATTTTGGACTTCCAGCTTGGGGTAGCCCCCCCATCAATAAACCCTTTGAAGCAGAGAGGACATTTGTCATGTTCACTCCTGCAGGAAACCTTGTGTGTAAGTGTGAGTTACCACGTTTACAAAAACATCCTCTTCCCTGCTCATTATCATAACAGGGGGGGTGGTTGCAGTCTTTCAGAACTCAACCAAAATTTCATATTTACTGCACATCACTCCCTAACTTGAGTTCAGTAATACATAAAGGCAGGTGAGATATATTAATACATTCCATCACACCTGACGCTCGCAGAGAGACCAAACATTACAGTGTAATATGAACATTAATAGAGATATTAATATCTGGCATTTCGTAGCGGTTACATATACAATGTTTAGACTCCCAAAGATATGCTAAATCCCATGAATACAAATATGTAATTCTTATCATTTTCAGCCAAGGACATCTCATAATATTCTTATATTTAATAAGGACACCCATTCAGATATCCTGCTTGGGAGGCCCCACCCTGGCCCCATCAATAAAACCTTTTGAAGCAGGCTTTTGGCTTCCATTGCAAGTGTGAATTGTTACACTTAACTATTCCTTGTGCCTGCCTCTCGCATAAACCATTAGGGCAGTTACCTTTTTCTGCTTCCTGGGTATCGCATAATAATACCCCTTTGAAGCAGGGCTAAATTCTAGCATCCAGCTGGCCCATTCACACCTCCCTTTTGATATGCACTTCCAGAGAGGGAGCTTGCATATCAAACGTGAATAGACTCATATGAGTCACAGCATTTGGTGCTGGACATTTTAAAAACTGCAAAAAGTCACTTTATCAAAAATATATGTCCCTCTTATGACAAAGTTATATTTTTAATAGGGGTGTCCTTGGGGTTTTACGCTGAGGCGGCACCCCAAAAATCAGGGTGCTGGCGCCCTCCGTTCCCAAATTACCAGTTTTCAGGTAACTGTTTATTCAGCACTGCATATAAGATTAACCCCTTAACTCCCAGTGGGTGGGTTATGCAGACACTGATCCAGCAACAATACATTTACACAGGAGAATAATGCATTTTCATGTTATAACAAGGGTTAAATCACATTTCTGGGCCTCAGCCCAGTTAACCCCTTGTCTCCCTGGCGAGGTTAGAGGGGGCCCATTGGGGGGGTAACCCCGTTAATCCCGGGCCAAACCCTCATGATCGTCACAACCAGCCCTGAAGATGCCCTGAAAAATGCCAGGCATGACTGTGAGATTCTCTGTGAACAATTGAAACAAAAGGAAGATGGTTACACAGAGCTACAGAAAAATAACGTGAGGCTACAAAAAGATGTGTTCTCAATTTACTCTTTAGCCAGGACAGAATTGGACGATCTCAAGACTGAGCTAGATACTGCAAAGGCTACTATTTCCGCCATGGATGAAAAGCAGAGCCAATCTGATAAAATGGTGGCTACGCTAAAGCGGAAGTATGAGGAGGGACTGAAGCAGATGACAGTCTTCCAGCAAGAGGTTCACACTCTTCGTATAGAGCTGAATGCCTCACAACAGGAGGTCAACAGTGTCCGGATAGAAGTGGACGTATCTCAGAAAGAGGTTCAGACACTCTGCAGAGCACTTGATGCCTCACATCATGAGACCAACAGCTGCTGCACAGACCTGGAAGTTTCCAGAAAGGAACTACATAGTCTCACTGAGGAGCTGGACATTGCCAAAGAAACTATTGGTAATCTTGATACAGATCTCAAAGTCTCTCAGAAGGAGCTTCAGACCCTCAACCTAGAGAAGGAAGTCTCACGCCAGGAGAGTGTCATTTTCAAAGCAGCTGTGCGTAAATGGAAGGAGGACTGCAAAGAAGCCCTGAAGAATACAGAGACTGAAAAAAGAGAAAATTCAAGATTAAAAAGAGAAAACTTAAAACTGAAAGAAGAAAATTTTCAGTTGACAGAAGAAGTCAAGGAAAAGTTTGAAGCAGAGCACCGACTGCAGAACCAAATGCAAGGTCTGCGTACACACCTCCAGTATGCTGAGGAGAAGCAGCAAATGCTACAGGAAGAAAAACTGCAGGCTGCTAAAGAGGTACAAGCGCTGCAGGAATGTCTGAATACCCAGTACGTCCCCACAGAGCAGTATGAGGAGCTAAAGGCCACGCTGCATGTCTTCAGAGCATCGTTGGAAGCGGAGCTTCGATACCAGGTGACTCTGTATGAGAGGGAGCGTGAGAAGGCTCAGAAACTGGAGCAAGAGCTGGAGAGACAGTTCCATTGACTTGAGTCAGTACACCAAGGAGAAAACAGACGCAGCGGCAACCTTGACGACAAAAATGACAGAGCTCCAGAATATGAAGGAGACTCTGATACAGATTCCTCCAATACGGAAAAAGGTATTGGCTCTGCCCAAGCACCAGTATCCCACAGTAACTAATGCCCGTAAGGACAAGGGTACAGTGAGAGTTGGGGACTCCACGCAACTTCAAAACAAAATTACGAAGTTTGAGCCACCAAAAGAAAGCACTAGCCAAACCTACAGCTGCCCAACAAGCAACAAACAGAGGTAGGAGTGCAGAATCAAAGCCAGAAGAATCCTTAGCTGAAAAAGCTGAACTGGCGACTCCGTGGTGTGGAGAAGCTGCAGAAAGACCACTTCAAAAGCAGAAAACGCTAAGGGCTAGTCCTAGCTGCTCTACAACTGTTGCCATACACTTTGTCTACAAAAAGAGGAGTGCCCGACGCAACAGAAATCTCAAGACCGTGCACGCGATAAAAAGACTTTACGTGGCAAAAGTCCTCCTCGAGCGACTGAGGAGTGCTGATCTCAAGCATCTTCGGGAGGAGACAAAAATAAACTGGAGAAAGGGCTCCAATCCCAGCGGGACAGAGGGTTCTCTTCCTCCATCCATTCTCATTCAAGTCACAGAGATATCTAGAATGAGTGTGGAAGGATGGGCTTTGGCCGTGGTAATCCCGAGCTTCCCACAAACAGGGGAGGTATGTAACAGGGGACTTATCCCTGTTCAGTAATGTGCCTTTAATCTAGCAGTGTGGCAGTTAATTACTAAACACCACCTGCCTGATTGCTTACAAACGCCTGCCTTTGAGACAGGAAGTGTCTCTCTCCTTAGCTCTGACTGAGAGCTGACCTTTGGAGCTGACCGGTCTTGAGCTCTGCACAGCAGAGCTGATTTCAAGACACAGGGAAAACTACTACACCTGAAGCTGAACAAGGAAGTGAGAAGATTTTCCCTCCAAGAAACAGATAAGACTTTTATTCTTAAGAGACTGCTTATATCTGCTTATTTTCATGCTATATGTTTTGGGGCTGCGGGACATGCTTAACTAATGGAGATGTGAACTAATTGCATAGGATTTCACTAGAAATACTCCCAAGTGAATGGAAGCTTTGTCCCCCCCCCCCTGTGTTTGGATAATTTCCTGATGAAAAGGAACAGGCATAATAAAGCCTATTATAATTTCACATTATAAAGCCTCCTAATTGTGTACCTCTGTGAACGTCCGTCTACAATGGTCTATTATGTTCTAGTTATATGTCCCTGTTTTAGGTACTGCGCAATTGGTGTGTCCTCTGTTTAGTTCTCAGGATTACCCTTGGAGATACCTCACAGGGACCCATTCATCTGTCCTGGACTTCTTTTGGTTATTCCAACAGTCCACTCCAGATTTCGCCCTATACCCAAGAACTATTTTTTGGACTACGATATCTTGGACATTATATCATATCAGCGTGGGGGTACGCATATTTTGTGTTTGTTATTTTTTCCAACAGGTCCTGGGATCATCAAGTTCCCCTTGGCAGCTTTTCTGCTTTTAGCACATGATCACATCACCATTAACTGATTAATTTAAGGTCAAATAAGGTTGTTTTTCACTATTTAGTTCTAATTAGCACATCACATTATTTGGTTTAGGTTAGCGCTTGATGAGAGATTATTTAGTTAGTTTGTTTGTGTAAGGTCATAATAATGTTTTGAACCCCACACCCCCAAATACAAATCACAGTATGCCACCCATCTCATAAAATACGTACTGTACAAGACTAATGTTGAATTAAAAAGCTACAGTAGTGATTGATTCTCAGAATAGCAAAAATTGTTATGCAAGCCCATGTCGAGAAACGAAAAAAAAAAAAAGTTTTTTTTTTCAGACTTGAAATTCACATTGAATAAGAAGTCATACATGCATGCGCTTAAATGTGATGACACGCATATGCGTTTCAACAAGGTTCCATGAGACATACACACATGCGCATTAAATCAAAACAGTATTAAAACAATACATATACTGTAGAATAAATACATACTGTATAGAATAAAAGATTATACATTTTTATTATTGGGTTTTCTTATGATTTAATTAAACATGCAAGTGTATTGCTGTACAGTATGTAAAAAAAGGGGGGAGGTAATATATGCTGATAGGATAAATTGATATAACAAAATGTGATTTGGTTAAGAACAACTTAATTACACTTGATTAGATAGATCAGCTAGCGCTCATGCCCTGTAACACAGAAATAATTTGTTATACTGTCATAGACTAAAAACACATTGAGATACCATGTGTATGTATAAAAAGTCCAGTCCAATTCACGAATGGGTAATACAGCTACTTCAAGTTGGATCCAACCCTTGGGTCCAAAGGAAACTACAGAAAATTAAACAAAAACCCATAGTGTAGTATGTAAAGTTTAATGCTAAAAAATAACGGTTAAAAACACTTACAAAATGTAAGTAGATAAGAGGCACATCTGTGGTAGTTCATCCATGGTTTCAGCATTCACTGGGATAGCCTTAGTGTCCTCGTCTCTTGCGTGGATGAATCCTCAGTCACAGACACCCTCCTCTAGAGTTCGGCGTTGCTCCGCTTCTCCATCACGTGCGCGCTTGACGTCACCGCGTTCGCGTCCTCACGCCATCACTGAAGGGGTTGGGCTTGGGCTGATGTGCTTTCTCTTGCAGTCTGACAAGAGCAGACTCAGGAACCTCCGGCGATGCTTCAAAATTCAGCAGCCTCGGTAGATACAGGTGCAAATTTGTAAAAGTCATACTTTGCGATGAAATATTCATAGGTTTCAGCAACTGTGGCCATTCTATCATCTGCTGCATTAATTGCAGAACATATTAAAAATGCATAAGTACAGTCAGGTCTTTTGCACACGTACTGCTATGTACTCATTGCGTCCAGTCGGCAATTGTGCAGGACAGGATAAAGAATGTAAAAAAAGACACAGCACATTTAGTTTTTATTATGAAACACCTAAATTGATACAGTAACTTCTTCAGTACCAAGGTCAATTCACAATGGACCACTGTGGTAGACTTGGTTTATACAGTATCTGTTTTTTTTAAACACCTGCAAGTCAACACATTACTGTAGAAAAGCCAGGCTGTGTGGTGCTCTAAAACGTAGACTCAGCAACTTCAATTGTATGTTGTATTGGTTGTATCCTTGAAGTATCCCACATATAAATGGTGACCACCTATAGCATAAACACCTAATTCCACTAGTTATCAATAAACCGGAAGAGTATAACCCAGATAGGTAAATACTCACACTAGCTAGTGTCCAGCCAAATCATTGATTAGGAAAAACGGTGTAAGATTGAGTAAATAAACTCACTTGTAGCAGATGGTCCTCCCGGGATTAACCTTCATTGGTGCGTGCATCCGGTACTCCATAGCAGAGGCAGGTATCCGGAAAGGAGAGTTGGAGCACAGCTAAACGAAATAAATTTGCTAGAGAGTGTGTCCCAAAAGTTAGAGGTTTATTATTCGTCAGTACATGGTAACAAGAAAAAAATGAGCCCTCAGGCCCCCACCGACATGTTTCGAGCTTCCGCTCTTTCTCAAGGTGTACAATGATCTGAAAATCTCTCTTACCTATTATAGTATCCTTTTCCCGCCAATTGTCCCGTCAACCCGTCGCTTAGTCGTGTCACACGTAATGCGCCTTGTTGCCAGAGCGCACCACGCGTATCACGCTTCACGCCGGGTATACCGGTGACGTCAGCGCGTCAGGGAACAAAACAAACTTTATTAATAATATAAACTTAACAAACCTAACATAAATTAAAATACTTTTATTAGTCTATTAAAACATAATATATATTAACTAAAGTTACAAACATATATATATGAATAAAATCAAATTAAAAAACAAACAACCAAGGTTTGATCGTGACAGTATTAAAAAAATATAGTTATATTTTTAGATTATAAACATATGAATCCTCATATCCCCAACTATATCCAAAGTTTCCATTCTGCAACAAACATATGTCTACAAGATTTATCAATCAAATCAAATCACTCGAATCATCAATACATATGTTTGTTCCAATAAAATTCTCTACATTTGTATATAAGTCATATTATAAGGTATGAATATAGGGTTCATATGCTTCAGATCTTATTTTTAACCATTTTAACAGTTTTGAGGGTGAATATCTTTTAGTGTCATTGGTGTGACATAATTATTACAATCATTCAAATTCAATACTTAGTATGTTATTTTATGTTATTATGCAAACTAATATCTATACCAAAATGATGGAAAGAGCAAATAGAAAAGATATAAATTTGTATATATTGATAATTAATGGATTTATAATACAATAAATTAGAAATCAATATTTTATCTTAGATATGGGTTTAAATCCCAATCTGTATTCAGTCCATAAGGGATCCTAGTGTTCAGAGTAAAAATCCAAAATAGTTCTTTTTTATCCAGTAACTCCAACCTATTACCACCCCTATATGGCATTTCAATATGTTCGATGGCTCTAAATTTTAATTTATTAATATCTCCATATTTGCAGGTTGTAAAGTGTTGGGATACCGGATGTGTGAGATCCTTAAGTTTAATCAGCCTAATATGTTCTCGCATTCTGGCCTTCAATGCCCGAGTGGTACGCCCCACACATTACTGTAGCACAAGTAGTGTACACATTAGAATTCATTACAATTCAGGAATATCTGCCACCTGGCGGATACGCAAAGAATTTCCCCCAATTAAATCTGAAACCATTATAATTTAACAGATCAGCCGTGTGTTTCCCGGGCGGCGTGAATGCGGCATGAAAACGGGGGATGCACGATTTATAGTGCGTGGAATACAGCAGATCCAATGACAATGGCTCAGAGAAGTTTTAGAATAAAGGCTGGTGCAGCAGTATATAATCCTAACATTAACAAGTCATATCTTAACACATAATTAACGTACGCAGTGACACTATTAGGTCAATAAGGTAAACACTTACTGTACATTTAATTTTTTTTTTTTTATTAAAGACCACGAAGCACTAATGCAAAGTAATATGTCTCAGCTCCATTGACTCCATGCTTTAAACATATGTTTTCCATAATAGCTTTAATTTCCTAAGTGCCGTCTCGCCGCTCATCGTCAGCTTCTCCCCACCTTCTTGCTAACGTTTTGTGGTGGGACGATTTGGAGAAGAAATCTCAATACTAAAGTAGTAATCAGCTGATTGGGGCTTATACAGATGCAGTGGCCATTATTCGAACAGAATACCAATGTCATGGCGCATGATTTATTCCAACCTTACTGCCTTAAGACACGAGTGCTGAAAATTGCATTTTAGTGTTCTGGTTTTTAAACACCTGAAATTGGCACAGTAGCACAATAGCACAGTATTGTACACATTACAATTCATTCATTTCTGCCACGGATACGAGAAGAATTGCACCCAAAAAAACAGAATCCATGAAATTCAAACAAAGCAACCGCGATAAACACGTGTGCCTGGTGTGATTGTCTGCGTGAATGTCGCATGGAATGCAGCAGAGCACACGAAAACGTCTCCATGAAATATTCGAATAACGGCCGCTGCATCTGTAGAATTGAGCGTGTTTTAAAAATGTGCGATCGGTGTGAAAAGTGGCTTAGCACTGCGCATATGACAATTTTGTTTTGGCAAAAAAAACGGACATTTTTGCTCTTATCGCCAGCTTCTCGGGGCTTACTGAATCGCAGTAGGCTTTTTTGGCAAGAAGCTGGTGATAAGAGGCTTATCGCTGCTTTCTGTATGAGGCCCTATGAACCCAAACTGGATGGGCCAGGGGCAATGGGGCTAGGTGATGGGGCCTTGAAATCAACATTGTCTGGGGCAAAGTCGTTGAGCCTTGCTAGTCCATAACCAGGCATCATGGACACTGGCTTCACAGGCCTCCTCTTTCCTTGCCCCGTAACTTTGTGCATATGATAATCCATGTCTTCCCTGGAGAGGGCAGAACTCACCGGTGCTGTCACAGCAGTCGCCTCGGAAGTGACATCATCTGACGGAGACATCGCGGGATCTCGGTACAGGTCCAAATCCCGCACCGGAAGTCCATCATCGGCAGGGCGTGGTACCAGAAGGTTGGCATGGTTCTCCGCACATATGTAGGCGCCTGGCAAGGCCTCGTCTCCGGATTCCTCCGTCGCCACCTGCAGGAAGTAAGGTGTTGGTTCCTCACCACTCCGCTGGCTCACGATGGTTGTCGGGATATCCGGAACAGCCGCAGGTACCTCTGCATTGGCACTGGGAGCCTCCAAGGCTGTGGGGCTTCTCCGCGGTTCAGGCCGCACCACCGCTTGCCATCTTGTGATCTCTAAACTCGCCCTCTCTACTTCACAGGTAGGTTGCTCTCTTTTTACAGCATTACGTTGGTGACAGCCGGTTGGCGCATCACCACTAATGAAAGGCTGTTGTCATCATCGGATTATAGTGGTAGGGACGGCTCCATCAGGGATAAATTCCGCAGCACTTCAACACACTGGGGGCAATGGGTCTGAAGCCTTCCGGCTCCAATTCCACCAAGGGACATTCTTGGGTCACTCCTAGGCCTGTCACCTCACCCGATGGTCTTTGGGTTCCAGCCTCAGGAACTAGAGCGCACGGACCGCTTGAAATGTCCGTTAGGGCACATGGGCCCTTGGTGGTTGTAGCGTCGAGGCCATCCACCTCAGCTAGCATTGCTCTGGAGCCTTCTTTCTGGGCAGCGATAGCAACGAGTGGTACTACCAGCCATAGGTAGTAAGTTCTGCACAGAATACAGTGAGCTGTAGTACTCGGTTCACCTCTGGGTGTCCTGCATTGTGAGCACAGGCACCGCAGGAACTCTTGGCGTGCCATCTCCACCACCAGGAAGCCTTCTGGGAGTTGGTAGGGGGTTAGGCGACATTCATCCATTTTTGAGTCACTGTAATTGAGCAGAAATAGCAGCACTCTCCAAATAGCTCTCTCTTGCTCGCCAGCTCTAAGGAACGAAGGGTGTGGTAGCTTGTATCCGGCTCCTACCTCCATGTAGATAGAGCTCTCTGATTGGTGCTCACTATGCTCCCTCCCTCTGGTGGCTCCGCTCTGCCAGGCACAGAGTAGGTGGGCGCGGCCCCTGCTTTCGCACCGAGCCCCGCACAGGCTTTGCAAAGGAAAATTTGCAACTTTCTGCAAACTATCCACACGGTCTCCCAGTTTGGTGGGAACCACCATTTTAGATCACACAGTCCATGTGGTGCACTCCCGTCAGGCAGCTGCCATTTTGAGTAAAATAAAGTGATTTTGTGAAGCGCGACCCACACAATTTTATAGGGAGCCAATATCCTGGTACATCTGCAGCACTTGTAGTCTCTGACCAGTGGAACATCAATATACCCCAGGCTAGGCAAAACTCTTTCTGTGGTACACTGCACACGATAACAGTCCAGTTTGACTACCATGTGGCCCCCTCTGCATCCACGACTAGTAGCACTGTGGTGGCTCCTCCAGCATAGGTTCAGGCACCAGAGTACTTCCAGGCCACCCTCCTAAGACCCCACCCAGCAGTACCGGGCGTCGCCTCCACTTGGCTGCCAGCATCGCAGACCCTTCGGAGGCCTCCTGGGCTTCCAGGGCACCCCCTAATAGGCATCTTGACTTCCTGCCTCAGGGCGACTAGAATAGCAATAGCCCTCAGGACTCCTGACGAAGCCGTCCACCCTATACGGCGAAACGCGTAGAGCGTAACCCTCAACGTGCCATCCTGAGGGAGACAGTCTCCAGCTGATGTTCCGTTGGCGCCAACTGTTCCGTGAAACCCGGAAGTGACGTATCGGCATCCAGTCTGCAGTACAGGAGATACCGGTGGAGAAGTCAGAGGTGCAGGAGGTCCACGAGGTCGCGACTCGGCGTTCCATCTTTAAACCTGTTACCCACGCCTGTTTGAATCTGGTATCTTGTAAGCCTTGAATCTTACTATTTCCGGATAAATTTGATTTGGCTTTTTTATCCTTGGCTCTGTTGTCTCTCTTCTGGAATACTATTCTCCCTAATTATATGCTGTTTATGGACTATATTCCCTAATCCAGCACCCTGTTGCTCCTTGGAGCCCTACCGTTTATATGTTGTTTTATATACAGTATACACTATGGTAGTTTGTATATATTTTTTCAGGTATTGACACTCCCCTGGTTCCGTTCCACTGCTTCGCTGAAAGCCTGACCTGATGCTCTCAGCAGCGCCTCCAAATGTAACACATGTTCCCCCACCCTTTGGGAGATTTCACTTTTACACGGTGTGGGGTGGTGCAAACCTGCTGGCTAACAGTAGATCTGAGCTTCCCGTGTTGTTGTAGAGAAAACAGAACAGGCTTCTGGGGTAGTAACTGATTCGTACTTATGGTGACCATGCCTACATCTCTTGCAGGCCCCAGGGATGTGGAAACAATCCCTGCAGGAGAACTTCTTTCCCCTCCCCCTGATATATTGCAGTCTCAGGCAGGAAGGTATATTTGAACTTTATTTATCACACTTTATTCTTAGACTGCAGATGGTCAGCATAAACAGCTCACATAGTGGTTACAGTAGTTCTTGGGGCTTCACCCTCAGGATGTACCCTGGACCTCCACTCCAGCCCAAGGGGACCTGAAGAAGTCCTTGCTGTTCCCTTACTCCCTGATGGAGTAAGGGGTATAGTTTACCTTCCACTCCCCTAGGGGAGAGAATACAGATTGACAGAGCCCTGTACAACTGTTGTGGGTAGACTAGCCTCTCTCAAGAAGGTAGAGGCACTGCCTAAATTTAGCAGTGTAGCCCCTTAAGTACAGGGAAGAAGGTACCATGTCTGAAGCCATGATTGACTACACACATGCATAGTCCCACCTCCTCCCCTGTGACTCACTGAAGCTGCTGTGAGTGGGGAAAACCCATGTTTAATCCTGGCAGGTCTACTCCTACCAGGGCTTACTGCCAGGAGAAGGGCAGACTGGTAACCAGAAACCAGCCCTGGCTACACACGTGTAAAATAAAAACACTTCTTTTTTTTATCAATAATGTCCTAGAAAAAGCAAACTACAGTATAATTTTAACACCTGTATGCCCGCAGACCTGGCCAGTCCCCAATACTTAGATGGGTAAGGGTATAACACGCACACACAGCAGTGAGGGCGTGCCCGGAGTGTGGTAGTTGCGTTGCCGGGCCTGGTGAGTAAAGGTTAACGTTATACTTGCTGAGTCCGGGGCACCAGAGGTCAGAAGGTATAGTCCAAGAGCCAGAGTCCAGGGATTAGAGAAAGCAGCATAGTGATGTCTGAAAGCCAGAGTTCAAGGGCAGGAGAAGGCAGCGTAGTCAAAGTCCAAAGCAGAGTCCAAGTTCAAACCAAGGGAATCCAAACAGGGGCAGGGACAAGAACCAGAGCTGAAACAGATAAGGGAGCTGGGCATAGACACTGCACACACAGGAGCTACAGGAAAGCTATGCAGAGCAAGGAAAGAGATGACAGACTGGGGTTATAAAGGAGGGTGGACAAATAGCAGGAAGGGGTGGAGCAGGGGTTTGTCTGGGAGATTGCAGGGATATGTGTGGGAGAGCAGGGGAGGAGACATGGAGGTAATCTAGGGTAATGGCCTGCAAGCTCCGGGGGGCGGAGTCAGTACCTGGGGAGGATTGGTAAATAGAGTGGGTGCACGCGCCCTCTGTAACACAGTCGCGCGCGCGCGAGTACCAGAGCGTGGAGAAAGGATCGCGGAGGAGGTACTCGGCTGGTGAGTATGAGAGAGGGAAGAAGCGGCGGAACCAGGTAGGGAGACGGAGGTGCGCCGAGGGGCGTGAGTCCCCTGATGGGAGACCAGGGACCAGGAACGCGCGCGCACAGTGAGGGGGCCGCGCATGCGCGCAGACAGCAAACGGGAGTGTGACCGCGCCGCGAGGGAATGAGGCAGAGACCTGGAAGGCAAGGAAAGGGGAGGGTTAGCTGAGGAACCATGGTGACGGGGACATGCTAGGAAGAGCTAGTCCCCCGATCCGTTACAGTATCCCCCTTGAGGATCGGACTCCGGACGATCCTCCCAAGGTTTATGAGGAAACTTCCGACGGAACTGTCTGAGGAGTGCTGGGGCATGAACGTGAAGAGTTGGTATCCAGGAGCGTTCCTCCGGACCGTATCCCTTCCAGTGTATGAGGAACTGAAGTCTGCCCCTGGACCAACGAGAATCGGGTAAAGATTGAATTTCAAATTCTTGCTGTCCTTGTATGATGAAAGGATTAGGCCTCCGAGGACAGTCCAGAAAATTGACATTCTTGATCATAGGTTTCAGTAAATATACGTGGAATACCGAAGGAATCTTCATGGAAGAAGGGAGTGCAAGTCGGTATGCGACCGGGTTAATCCTTTCGAGAATCTTGAAAGGACCTAAGAATCTTGGAGCCAGTTTCTGGGAAGGGGTCTTGAGTTTGATATTCTTGGAAGATAACCAAACACTGTCTCCGGGTTTGAACTCTGGGCCCACTTGACGTCGCCGATCCGCTTGCATCTTTTGTCTTTGAACAGAACTTTGCAAAGCTTTTATGATCCTTTTCCAGGAATTTTGAAGACTGCATATGTGAGAATTCGCTGCGGGAACACCAGAGGGGAGGGAAGAGAGGGGAAGATTGCTGGGGTGAAATCCATAGTTAATGAAAAAAGGCGCCTCTTGTGTGGATTCGTTTTTTAATGAGTTAATAGCAAACTAAGCCCAGGGTAATACGTCCACCCAATTGTCTTGAGAATCAGACATGGAGCATCTGAGATACTGTTCCAGAGTCTGATTCATTCTCTCCGTCTGACCGTTGGTCTGTGGGTGATAACCCGAGGAAAATAGAAGGGAAATGCCAAGTCTTTGAGAAAAAGCTCGCCAGAACTTAGAGATGAATTGAGTACCTTTATCAGAAACAATTGAAATAGGTACACCGTGTAATCTGAAAATTTCCTTGGAAAAAATGTCGGCTAAAGTAGCTGAATTAGGAAGACCCTTGAGGGGTATAAAGTGTGTATGCTTGAAAAACCTATCTACTACCACAAGGATCGTAATCATCCCTTTAGAATTGGGAAGCTCCACAATAAAGTCCTTGGAGATATGTTTCCAAGGTTGTTCCGGAATAGGAAGAGGCATGAAGAGACCAGAAGGTTTGTGTCGGACGGATTTGCCCTGGGCACAGACCGGACAAGCTCTGGTGAACTCAAAAATGTCCTTATTTAATTTTGGCCACCAACAGGTCCGTTTGATAAGATCTACAATTCTTTTGTAGCCTTGATGACCAGAAGCTCTAGACGAATGTCCCCATAGAAGAATTTTGTGGCGAAAATGCGGGGCAGCGTACAACCGTCCCTCTGGCACCGTAAATCTCCTAGGAATATGAGCCTGGGCTTTATTGATTTCGTCCAAGATTTCAAAATTGTTGGCGGCAATAATACACTTAGCAGGAAGAATAGACTCCAAGGATTCGTTAAATTCGTTCTCGGTGGAGAACTGACGAGATAAAGCATTGGCCTTGATATTCTTGGTGCCTAGAAAATAAGAAATTGTGTAATTGAACCTAGAAAAGAACAAAGCCCAACGAGCTTGACGGGATCCCAAACGACGAGCCCCCTCGATGTACAATAAGTTTTTGAGATCGGTGAGGATGGCTACTGGCTCTTTGGTACCTTCGAGGAGATGTCTCCATTCTTGGAGGGCCAATTTGATGGCCAGCAGCTCGCGGTTCCCGAAATCATAATTTCTCTCGGCCGAAGAAAATTTCCTGGAAAAGAATCCACACACATGGAGTTTTTCCTGTGGGGAGGATCTCTGAGAAAGCACTGCGCCAGCTCCCACATCCGAGGTGACTACTTGGAGAGTGAAAGGAAGGGAAGTATCTGGATGCTGAAGGATATGAGCGGACAAAAAGGCTCTTTTGAGAATGTCGAAGGCTTCGATGGCTTCAGGGGACCAAACAGTCGGATCCGCACCTTTTTTGGCGAGAGCAGTGATTGGTAGAGCAATAGTAGAGAAGTTATGGATGAATTTCCGATAGTAATTGGCAAAGCCAAGGAAGCGCTGCACGGCCTTGAGAGAGTTCGGTAACAGCCAATCGAGTACAGACTTCAATTTCTCGGGGTCCATGGTATAGCCTTTGTCAGAAATTATATAGCCCAGGAAGGCTGTGGAAGATTGATGGAACAGACATTTCTCCATCTTCGCGTAGAGGCAATTAGCACAAAGCCGAGAGAGAACCAACTTGGTATGGCAAATGTGCTCTTCCATGCTTTTGGAGAAAATGAGGATGTTGTCCAAATATACAATGTCGAACGTACCCAACACATCCCGGAAGATATCATTCATGAATTCTTGGAAAACAGCAGGGGCATTGCAAAGGCCGAATGGCATCACAAGGTACTCGTAATGTCCCGAACGCGTATTAAACGCGGTTTTCCATTCGTCCCCTTCTCTTATACGAATGAGATTGTAGGCTCCTCTTAAATCGAGTTTGGAGAAAATGGAGGCTCCTTGTAAACGGTCGAAAAGTTCTGAAATCAGAGGAAGGGGGTACCGTTTTTTTACCGTAATTTTGTTTAGTCCACGAAAGTCGATACAGGGTCTTAAAGAGCCATCCTTCTTCTTCATGAAGAAGAAGCCTGCCCCGGAGGGGGAGGTAGAATTCCGGATGAACCCTTTCTTAAGATTCTCCTGGATGTATTCTGTCATCACTTCCATCTCGGGCACTGATAAGGGATAAGATTTCGATTTGGGGAGAATGGTTCCAGGAATTAAATCAATGGGACAGTCATAAAGGTGATGAGGAGGTAACACTTCGGCCTGAGTCTTATTTAAGACATCTAAATATTCATGGTATACCTTCGGCAAAGCAGAGTGAGAAGAAGAGGAGGTGTCGAGGCCAGCTAGCACGGCAAAAGGAGGAACAACCGTCTTCTCTGGGGAGTCAGCCCATTGGATCGGCAAAACATTGGTCCAATCAATACGCGGGTTGTGAAGATGTACTGTAGCTACGGCAATCCCAGAATAACCTGGACAGTAGGGGAATGGAAAACATCGAAGACCATTACCTCGGTCTGACCATCCGCGGTGGTCAGGGTAAGTGGAATGGATTCCCAAATGATGAATGCTGGTTGAAACGGTCGACCGTCAATGGCCTCGAGACTGATGGGTGACTTTTTCTTGACTAGCGGAATTTGGTTGTTGCAAGAGAAGGCGTGATCAAGAAAGTTGCCACCAGACCCGGAGTCGATGAACACTTCAACTTCTATTTGGAGATCAGGACCCACAAGGGTTATGGGAAGGAATATCTTCTTCGGTAGTTCCTAAGGGAGAGAGGTCAAGGAGAGATAGTACCCAGTAGAAAGCCCTTCTACCTTTACTGGGCATTCCCGTTTCCCAGTTTCAAGCGGCATTGGCGAAGTTGGTGTTCTGGGGATCTGCAGTAATAGCAGAGACCCTTCTCCCGACGTCGTGCTTTCTCAGCGGCCCGAAGCTGTTGGCTACCAATTTGCATCGGTTCGGGAGCATCCAATGCAGGAAAGGGCAGTGGAGGATACCTAAGGGAAACAGGCAAGGATGAGAGAGAATGAGAGCGGCGACGCTCGTGGCGTCGTTCTTGAGTGCGCTGATCCATCCGGATACTGAGAGCGATGAGTTCCTCGAGAGATGAAGGCCGGGCGTGAGCTGCAAGGTCATCCTTGAGAGATTCGGACAAACCATGCCAGTATGCCAAAGCGAGAGCTTCATCGTTCCACTGGGTCTCTGCGGCGATGGTGCGGAACTCCACCGCGTATCTTGCAGCTGACCTACGAGCCTGGGAGAGATGAAATAAAGAGAAAGCAGCAGTCTCCCTACGCGTCACTGTATCAAAAACATGTTGGAACTCATGCCGGAATTTGAGATAATCTTGGGTTAGGTCTGATCGGTGTTCCCAGAGGGGAGAAGCCCAAGCGAGGGCGTCACCAGTGAGCAAGGCATAGAAGTAGGCCACCTTGGAATGACCAGTAGGGAAGTGGGACGGGGACATTTCGAATTGGACCTCACACTGATTCAGGAATCCTAAACAAGCGAGGGGGTCCCCGTCATACCGATTGGGGGGGTGGAATATGTGGTCCCGGATTACTTGGGGGCATTGGGACCGGGGTAGGTGGTGTCACGGGAGATTCCCGGAGAGATAAGGTAGAAAGCTTCTCAGTGAGTTGATTGCTTAGAAATTGTCAGTGTTCCATGGAAACACCTTGGCCCACCTTAGGGGGGTCTGCATTTGTTGGGCTCTGCATAATGTAACGCGTGTATGCCCGCAGAACTGGCCAGTCCCCAATACTGAGGTGGGTAAGGGTATAACACGCACGCACAGCAGTGAGGGCATGCCCGAAGTGTGGTAGTTGCGTTGCCGGGCCTGGTGAGTAAGGGTTAATGATCTACTTGCTGAGTCCAGGGCGCCAGAGGTCAGAAGGTATAGTCCAAGAGCCAGAGTCCAGGGATTAGAGAAAGCAGCATAGTGATTTCCGAAAGCCAGAGTTCAAGGGCAGGAGAAGGCAGCGTAGTCAAAGTCCAAAGCAGAGTTCAAGTTCAAACCAAGGGAATCCAAACAGGGGCAGGGACAGGAACCAGAGTTGAAACAGATAAGGGAGCTGGGCATAGACATTGCACAAACAGGAGCTAAAGGAAATCTATGCAGAACAAGGAGAGGACAGACTGGGGTTATAAAGGAGGGAGGACAAATAGCAGGAAGGGGTTGAGCAGGGGTTTGTCTGGGAGCTTGCAGGGATAGGTGTGAGAGAGCAGGGGAGGAGACAGGGAAGTAATCTAGGGTAATGGCCTGCAAGCTCCGGGGGCGGAGCCAGTACCTGGGGAGGATTGGTAAGTAGATCGGGTGCGTGCGCCCTCTGTAACACAGTCGCGCGCGACGCGCTAGTACCAGAGCGTGGTGGAAGGATCGCGGAGGTACTTGGCTGGTGAGTATGAGAGGGGGAAGGAGCGGCAGGTAGGGAGATGGAGGTACGCTGAGGGGCGTGGGTCCCCTGACGGGAGACCAGGGACCGGGAGCGCGCACACACAGTGAGGGGACCGCGCATGCACGCAGACCGTGAACAGGAGCGTGACCCGCCGCGAGGGAATGTGGCAGAGACCGGGAAAGCAAGGAAAGGAAAGGGGAGGGTTAGCCGGAGGAACCAAGGTGACGGGGACCCGCTGGGAAGAGCGAGCACTCCGATCCGTTACAATAATGCAATAGTCTATTCTTCATGAAGGCAAAACTGTAGTTAAAGTGTTGGACACGTTTGTTAAGTGTAGTGTAACAGGGGAGTTATCCCTGTTCAAGTAATGTGCCTCTAATCCAGCAGTGTGGAGGTTAATTGCTGGTAGTCAATTAACAAACACCACCTGCCTGATTAGATTGCTTACAAAAGCCTGTCTTTTGAGACAGGAAGTGAGACTCCTTAGCTCATACCTGAGCTGAACTTGGAGACAGAGCAGAGATTGTCTTTGACTCTCACAACTTGTCTTGAGCCCTGCCAAAAGACACATCATCGCTGCTTTCAAGACTTCTAAACCTGAATGCTGACACACCCTGAGGAAAAAGGAGCTGAACCAGGGACAGAGAAGATTTTCCCTCCAAACCACAAGGAACAGATAAGACTTTCATTTAAGAACTTCTTATATCTGCTTATTTCATGCTATATGTTTTGGGGCTGGGAGACATGCTTATCTAAGGGAGTTGTGAACTGCATAGTATTTCACTAGAAATACTCCCAAGTGGATAGAAGCTTTGTTTACCCCTTGTTTGGATGATTTCCTGATGTTAAGGAAACAAGCGCAATAAAAAAGCCTTATTTAATTTCACAATAACGAGTCTCCCTTGCATACCTCTGTGAGCGTCCACCCACATATGATGTCCGAAGTGGGACGAGAAGTGTCTTTGAAGTTAAAAAGGACCGGAGATTTTTTATGTGAAATTATTTTTTATGCTTTTTGCCTACAAACAGTCTGAGCAACTTAAAAAAAAATAAAAAAATCTCATGCAGCAGAGATCAGAGTTAAAGTGATACACACCACTGAAAACTTACAAAACCACAGATGGACTCTTTTCTACAATCCCAATAGGAGAGAGAGAGAGACTGCTGAAGCAGGTAAACCTTTATTTGCCTATCACAAAGTGTAATATGGTCATTGAAATAGGGGTTTTGCCTTCTAGCCATAGTCAGGGTTCAAGAAGTGTCAGCCCTTAAAAAGGGATAGGTGTTTGTTGTTTCAAAAGTTTCGCTGAAGCAGTGAATACAGATGGTGACCCACGAGCGGTACTGATTTTGCAAATAAAGGTGGCCACACCGCATAGGACTACCAGCTGTGAATGGAGTATATGGAGAAAAGTGTGAAAATTGATGTAAGACTGTGCTGAAGCAGGGGAATTTTAAGCAAACAAATGCTGAGTGTAAAATTGCCCTACAGGGGAAAAAGGGATTGCTGAACTGTGTAAAAGGTATTCCAAAGCCAATTGCTGAGTGTTGAGTTACCCTGCCGGGAGTGAAAGAAATTTTCCACTGCAAAGAATGTTTTTTTTTCTGCAAGTAAAAAAGTTTGCTTATGTATCTTGGGAGCAAAACAGACACCCAAAGTTTGGAGTGGGAATGCTATAATACCCAAAGATGAAACTGAAAATTACTGAACTCAAGCAGAAAACCACATTATTTGGTTGAAGCAGAGAGATTGTACCTAGCAAGTAAATGGTGTAAAGCAAACAGAAGTTTTAACCTAGCAACTACACATTCAGCATACCTAATGAGAGATTATTCCTAGCAAGTAAATGGTGTAAAGCAAATAGACTTTTTTACCTAGCAACTGCACATCTTGTATACCTGATGAGAGAAAATGCATGCACAGTACTGCTGATATTGTAAAACTTATCCAAGAAAGAAAAATTCTACAGAGATGCCTGTAAGAGCTACGACCTCTACAAGCAAAATATGCCCACCTGTAGGACTTCCACAATTGGGGGTTCTACCAAATACAGTTGCAACAGCTGCAATAGCGCCTCCTGAGGCCAGGAAGAAAATTACACCTGATAGCCTAAAAATGGAGGACAAGATGCAGCGTTCCTGTAATGAACCCTACCCCACGGAAGAGTGGCCCTTCCAGTCCAATAAAGAGGAAGACCTCTCTTACGGGGAACCCGAACCGAGTCACACCCACAAAACACCCCAAGAATGGTGGGGGTGCCTGAACTCGGAACGAACAGAAAAGACCGCTCCCTTTGATGACGAATATGATCAGCAGGAGAAAGAGCGGGAGCAGTGGATCACCGAATATTTCCGTCAGCTATTACAGTTGCAAGAAAAGCCGGGTGGATCCAGTGACGCTGCTAAAATTTCAAATAAAGGAGACCCCAGTATTCCTGATGGGACAGAGTCATCCAAAACAAAAAGGCGGAAAAAGAAAAAGAAAAGCGGTTCTTCACTTACCGTGGAAGGAACAGACACGTCCGCAGATCCTGTGGAGGAAAAGGGGGACCGAGTTGCCCTGCAGCCTAGAGAAAATGGAGAATTTGTCCCGCGGTTAACCGAATATCCAGAGGGCCCAAGGCAGAAGTCGTGTACCCCAAAGAAGTATCTGTCCGGTGCCAACAGTGAGGAACCCTCAACCAACCATCCCAGGGAAGTGGAGCCGGAACCAGTGAGTGACGATCCCTTGACAAGCCCTGAAGATGCTCTGAAAAATGCCAGGCATGACTGTGATATGCTCCGTGAACAATTGAAACAAAAGGAAGATGGTTACACAGAGCTACAGAAAAATAATGTGAAGCTACAGGAATATGTGCTCGCAATGTACTCTTTAGCCAGGACAGAATTGGACGATCTCAAGACTGAGCTAGATACTGCAAATGCTACTATTTCCGCCATGGATGAAAAACAGAGCCAATCTGATAAAATGGTGGCTACGCTAAAGCGGAAGTATGAGGAGGCACTGAAGCAGATGATAGTCTTCCAGCAAGAGGTTCACACTCTTCGCATAGAGCTGAATGCCTCACAACAGGAGGTCAACAGTGTCCGAATAGAGGTGGACGTATCTCAGAAAGAGGTTCAGACACTACGCAGAGCACTGGATGCCTCACATCATGAGATCAACAGCTGCCACACAGACCTGGATGTTTCCAGAAAGGAACTACACAGTCTCACTGAGGAGCTGGACATTTCTAAAGAAACGATTGTCAATCTTAAAACAAATCTCCAAGTCTCCCAAAAGGAGCTTCAGACCCTCAACCTAGAGAAGGATGTCTCACGCCAGGAGACTGTCATTCTCAAAGCAGATGTGCGTAAATGGAAGGAGGACTGCAAAGAGGCCTGAATAGTACAGAGACTGAAAAAGGAGAATATTTAAGATTACAAAGAAAAAACTTAAAACTCAAAGAAGAAAATTTTCAGTTGACAGACGAAGTCAAGGAAAAGAATGAAAAGCTACATGAGCTTAAGGAAATAAATAGACTTTTGGAAGGTGAGAAGTTTGAAGCAGAGCACCGACTGCAGAACCAACTGCAAGGTCTGGGTGCGCACCTCGAGAAGGCCGAGGAGATGCAGCGAACTCTGCAGGAGAAAATCTGCAGGCTGTTAAAGAAATTCAAGTGCTGCAGGAACGTCTGATGACCCAGTATGTCCCCGCAAAGCAGCATGAGAAACTGAAGGCTACCCTTAGCGTCACCAAAGCATCGCTAGAGGCCAAGCTTAGAACCCAGGTGACCCGGCACAAAAGGGAGCACAAGAAGGTCCAGAAACTAAAACAAGTAACTGTGGCCCGAGCAAAGAAATTCATTGTGCTTCACAATGCAATTAAAAATGTGGAAGCAAGCTCAGAGAAAGCAACGCGTGCAGATAAATTCCCTGAGAAGAGACTTGCAAGACGCACTCAAAAAACAGGGATCTCTCAAGGTTGAGATTACAGTCTACAACGACAAGTATTGACCCTGACTAAGCGTCAGTATCCCACAGCCTCAAAAACCCATGAAGACAAGGGTGCAGTGAGAGCTGGGAATACCGCTCATCTGAAAGACAAGGTTGCAAAATTTGAACCACCTAAACAAGCACTAGCAAAACCTTCAGCCACCCAACAGGCAACAAAGAAAGTACACGTGCTGAATCAAAACCAGAAGAATCCTTAGCTGATGAAGCTGAAAAGATGGGACATTCTCTGGAAGTGGGTGTGGAATTGCAACTTAACCTCAAAGAGGCTGAACTAGCAACCCCATTGAGTGGGAAAAGGGCAGAGAGACAGCTTCAAGAGCGGAAAACTAAAAGGGCTGTTTTTAAACGCTCTGCAACTGCTGCCATACAGTATGCCTACAATAAGACGAGCACCCGACGCGAGGGAAATCTCATGACCGCGCACGTAGAAAAAAGACTATACTTAGAAAAAGTCCTCCTCGAGCGACTGAGGGGTGCTGATCTCAAGCACCTTCAGGAGGAGACACGAATAAACTGGAGACAGGTCTCCAATCCCAGCTGGACTGAGGGTTCTCTTCCTCCATCCACTCTCATTCAAGTGGGCTTTGGCCGTGGCAAGCCCGAGCTTCCCACAAACAGGGGAGGTATGTAACAGGGGAGTTTTCCCTGTTCAAGTAATGTGCCTCTAATCCAGCAGTATGGTGGTTAACTGCTGGTAGTCAATTAACAAACACCACCTGCCTGATTAGATTGCTTACAAAAGCCTGTCTTTTGAGACAGGAAGTGAGACTCCTTAGCTCATACCTGAGCTGAACTTGGAGACAGAGCAGAGATTGTCTTTGACTCTCACAACTTGTCTTGAGCCCTGCCATAAGACACAGCATAGCTGCTTTCAAGACACAGGGAAAACTTCTAAACCTGAATGCTGACACACCCTGAGGAAAAGGGAGCTGAACCAGGGACAGAGAAGATTTTCCCTCCAAACCACAAGAAACAGATAAGACTTTCATTTAAGAGACTTCTTATATCTGCTTATTTCATGCTATATATTTTGGGGCTGGGAGACATGCTTATCTAAGGGAGTTATGAACTGCATAGTATTTCACTAGAAATACTCCTAAGTGAATAGAAGCTTTGTTTACCCCTTGTTTGGATGGTTTCCTGATGTTAAGGAAACAAGCGCAATAAAAAAGCCTTATTTAATTTCACAATAGCGAGTCTCCCTTGCATACCTCTGTGAGCGTCCGCCCACATGTAGAATAAAGGAGAGGTCAATGTAGATTTCTAAATAAGCACAGTACATACAGTATAGCCTGGAGTAGTGGCTCCCAACGTGAGTCCTCAAGAACACCAAACAGGCCAGGTTTCAATGATACCCCTGATTAAGCACAGGTAACTCGATGAAAATGACTGAAGCTCTGATTTAGCCACCAGTGCTGAAGTATGGCTATCCTTACAATCTGACTTGTTGGGCGTTCTGTAGGACTAGGATTGGGAACCACTGGCCTCGCTGAATCTGCATTTTAGTGGCAACAAAAACAAGGAGTTAAAAATATATTTTTGATTATTCAACATCTTGTAAACTTTATGGCTTCCAAATTAGTTCCCTTAAAGGGAACTTTTAGCAAGGCTAAGGTAGGATATAAATCACCGACCTGAACCGAGAGATAAAGTCCTTAATTGAGAATAAAATAGTCGGGGTCACAGGCTGGGGTCGAGGCAGGAGGCAGTGGTGCAAGGTCGGCATCACAGGCTGGACACAAAGCAGTGTGAAGATCAAAAGGAATACAGGAACAAATGGGAACTATGCTCTGGCAAGATTCTGGGGGAAGTTCTGCGTCTTTATAAGCAAGATGCCAGTGATCAAAATTTTCCCTGCAGCCTCAGTGCCGGCTTCAGTGTGGCCGCCGAAGCCTCATAACAACATGCAGACATTTCACAAAATATTCAAAAGAAAGAGTGGTCTTTCAGACAAAGCTGTAGCCATCCTAGTTCCTTTAAATTACAAACATAGAAGAGTGTGTTTTAAAGATCGAGTGTTGATGAAAAATAAATGTATTCAACTCAGTGGAGAAGAGGACAGCAATCCACATGGACAGACACAAACCTCAGTAAAAGACAGTAATTAAACTGTGTTCCCAGCCGCGATGCCCACAAAAACTCCCCAAATTTCCAGCATGACCGCCATGATAGCCTGGTTCCATTCCAGATCGGGTATGATGTCAAGAAATGTTAAATCTGCCATTTCAATCAATTGGGCAGAGCTCTGTTGACCTAATTTTAGAAAGTTTATTCAATATTTAAAATATGTAAACAGAAATCGAGAGAACCCTTTTAAAACAAATACCTTTTAAAATATTTTGTCTAACTGTAGTTTTGTAAATAAGTAAAGAGTGGCACACTGTGACCCATATACCAACACACTTTGGGGATTAGTCATTAAATTGTAATGGTGCAGATTGCTGTGAAATTGCACTGAAACTTTCATTGACTTGAATGGGGGTTTCTGTGCGATAGTGCTCTGCTTAGCACTACTACA
Organism: Ascaphus truei; assembly: GCF_040206685.1. NCBI lineage: Eukaryota > Metazoa > Chordata > Amphibia > Anura > Ascaphidae > Ascaphus > Ascaphus truei. The sequence goes on from NC_134484.1 coordinate 256,800,101, forward strand.
GCTTAATGAATGACCACGTTGCATAGGCACAGAAATACGCACGCACTACTACTTATTTTCCTATTAAGTACAGGCATACCCCGCATTAACGTACCCAATGAGACCGGAGCATGTATGTAAAGCGAAAATGTACTTAACGTGAAGCACTACCTTTTTCCCACTTATCGATGCATGTACTGTACTGCAATCGTCATATACATGCATAACTGATGTAAATAATGCATGTGTAACAGACTCTATAGTCTCCCCGCTTGGGCACAGCTTCGGTACAGGTAGGGAGCTGGTATTGCTGTTCAGGACGTGCTGACAGACGCATGCGTGAGCTGCCGTTTGCCTATTGGGCGATTATGTCCTTACTCGCGAGTGTACTTAAAGTGAGTGTCCTTAAACCGGGGTATGTCTGTATAGGATAAATGGGTTGGAAAAGGGCAAAATAATAAGAGAAGAATGGAGGAAAGCAATAACAAGGGGGACGAGTGAAAAGTAGGGAGAAGGAAGCAGAAGATAAGGAGTGGTATGGGTGGAAGAAGATGATGAACAGGAAAGAGGAGAATAAGAGAATTGGGGATGAAAAAGTGAAGGGAAAAGTAAAGGATGGAAGGGAAGAGTTTGGAACATTCTTATCCTGTGGACACCAACGAAACTGGAACCCAGAGTCAGAATGAATGGATGCGGAATGGAATCCAGCATATCATGCTTTGGAGTCCAATGAAGTTTGGAGCACCAATAAAAGACAGGGTGAACCTCCCATCTAACCATATGGTTAGTGCAGTGGTGGAGAGATTGAACTCAGGTTGTAATGTGGAGGTGGCTGTTTTAAGATTGTAGCAAGGACTTCAATTAATTATAGGAAGTACTGTAGGTGGGAGGGGCTGCATATAACAAATCCTTTTATACTGTTGCAAAAGGATATGAAGAAACGTATCTGATTCTGCCATCCAAGCACAAGTCCTAACGCCTTAATTTTCCTGCTTGCTTATTGTAGGGAGGGCGACAAGGCCAATTGTTGCCACTGAGGTTTGCCACCCCAGCGAAAGCTAGTACAAAATAATACCCCATACTCACACATGTATACGGTACATTTGTTTTTATGCCTCTGTTGCAGCAAGAGAGAAAATAGCACAATATTCATACATATATAGGTAGTTTAAGTTAAACTGCACTCATTAATAAAAACAAAGACCAAATAGATATGAATATGACATAAGCACAAGTACAGATGGGGTTGACACATCTGTGGTAGTAAAAGTAATACAATTATGGTGGTAGAGGAGAAAGTACACTTGTACCAGCCATTATTGCTCCCGCTGGCATGTTTCAGTGAGATTCACACAATGCGCTAGCAGAAGCACCAACCATTGTACAGTAACTGCATTAAATACGTGTGAAAAACTGTTGGGACTACCATGCTATTGTACCTGTTGGCCCGTGTCAGCGGGTGCAATAACACTTGCTACAGTACACGTGTAAGTTGGTAACTTTTTTACCTGACAGGTTCGTGCTGGTCCAGAAGAAACAGAATAGTTATCAGCCAAAGCTGTTGCAATGCATTCCACTCTACATCCTGTTTAATGCTTCCAGTACATAAATTACAGGGCAAATCCAGGATGCCTGCTTGTAACTCAAGATCAGAAAATCATATTCTCTGTAATTGAATTCTAGATTTCATTTTGTGCAACTCGCTTTGTTTACATATGAATTTTTTTTTTTTTTAAACTTGTTCTTTATTTGCATTTTTTTGTTAAGACCAGACTGGGGTACAGAACATAAAAAGGGGAGGATGTTACTTTTGAATTACATATCTTTTCATCATGTCCCTAACATCATTTAGTGGGGAGACAATAAAGACGTCACTGTTGGGACAGCGTATAAAACAACTAGTACAGAACTTTAACTTAAAAAGACTGGGGAAGGGAAAAAGGAAAAAAAAAAAAAAAGAATGTCATTACTTTAGCAACAATTTTCCACCTGTCGGTGTCCCATAACAGTAATCCTATCACAGCAGTAGATAAGCAAACGTACCTGTGTGGACTATTGAGAACCGAATACCCTCCAGGCCCATCTCGTCGTTTTAGACCTAAGTGAACCATATCACACCCACAATTTCTCAGGGACTATGTGGTTTTAGTGCACCTCTATTATGTGTTTTTCAGGATTGGAGAGTTCCCCTAGTAATACACTACCGACACACCTAATCCGAGCAGGGCTAGTTCCGCAAACCGGGGGATGCCCCGGCTTGCTAGCCCCACTCCCTCGGCGTGCCACGCGTCACCGATGCGTGGTCACGCGTCATCGGGTGCCAGCGCCCCCTGCACGCGCATCCAGGGCTCCCCGAGGGAGCCCTGGTGTCCCGCGATGTGGGGGACGGCAGCAGGGGGTTCCGGGGGACCCAGCGGACCCGGCAGCGGGAGGGAGAGCGCCCCGATCGGAGGGCGCTCTTCCGCTGCTTCGGCGCGCGCCCGGCACCCTCCGGCGCGCGCCAGGTTACTGCTGCGGCCGAGAACGGGCAAATGCTCGAATAAACTCGGCCGCAGCAGTAAGTAAATATGGCCCTTAATGTCTCCATAGTATTAAATTAACAGAATATGAGGTACTGTACAAATGTAGATTGGAAACAATTAATATTACTTTATTTTACAGTTGGTTACAATTCTGGGAGCTAAAATTGTATAAATTGTATAAATTGGCAAAATTGTATATTCTAAAATATTTGCTCAGTATGTGTTTATCTTGGGAAGGCCGCAGCAGTATATCTATGACCTATATAAGTTCTCCCCGGATCCCAGACTTCTAAGTATTTCTGTACTGTGTCGTTTTGTATCCCCGTCAGTTTTTCCATAAGACAGATCCTCCATAATCTCGCTTTTACAGCGTGTATGGCCGGCTGCTCTTCCTGTTTCCAGGCTTTGGCTATTTCGCATCTGGCCGCTGTATATATGCGTGTCAGTAGTTTGTCGTCAATTTTTTCCATGGTTTCAATTGGCCTGCATAGCAATACCTTCCAGGGGTCTAGGGGGAAGGTATACCCAAGTATTGTCTGTGCCATATCATGTGTGGCCTTCCATAGCTTTGCAACCTTCGTACACGTCCACCACATAAGTACAAATGAACCCTGCTGGCCACACCCCCTTGTACACACTGAGGACATGTTTCTGAAAAATTTGGACAGTCGTAGTGGGGTATAGTACCATTGGTGAGCATTTTATATACATTTTCTTTTATTAATACACATGTGGAGCTCTTCGCTATTCCTTCAAATATGTTATCCCACTGCTCCTGATCTAGTTGCTCTCCCAACTCCTCCTCCCACTTGGTCATCAATTTGGGTTTTATCTCCGGGTCCGTTTTACCCCCCGCAAGCAAACTGTATACTATAGAGATCAGACCTTTTTTGTCTTCCCCTATGAGGCACAAATCCTCAAATGCTGTGAAGTCACTATATGGGCCTGTCCTCTGTATATGGTTCCTCAGTTGGAGATACCTAAAGAAGGCCGATTTATGAAGGCCATTTTCTCGTGTTACTGTTTCGAACTTTTAAATATCTTTGTTTGCCCATAGATCCTTAACCCTTGTGATTCCTGCATTGCTCCAGTCCTTAAACGCTGTTGGTTCCGTACCCGGGATAAAGCTAATATTGTCAAATAGTGGTGTCATCTGAGATTTGAGGTTAGATAGCCCATGTTTGAGTTTCAATGAATCCCACAGGATTAGTGAGTGTGTAATGGATTCCAGGGGTTCCCTCAAAACTGGTCTTTCTTTCTTTGTTAACCACAGTATCATTTCTATAGATGACCCTGATATCATATCAGACTCAATTTCCACCCACTTTTTCCTCTGTTTATGTGCATGCCAGTGGACCAGTTGGCTTACATGTGCCGCTTGATAATATTGCCAAAAGTGTGGCAAAGCTAGCCCTCCTGACTGTTTGGGTCTATAGAGTGTGGGCAACCCTATTCTCGCTTTTTTGTTCGTCCATATGAATTTTGTGATTTCTTTCTGTAGCTCATGTATATCCCTAGCTCTGACCTTTACTGGGAGTGTGTGGAAAAGGTACAAGATTCTAGGTAGTAGGTTCATTTTAATGGCGTTTATTCTGCCTATCCATGATATATGATACCTGGACCATTCTTCTACTGCACCGACACACTTTATTCGAGCAAATACCCGGTATGTACCTGGCAGATACCTGGAATGCGCCACTCCTAACCTCTGACAAGCCCCGTTGCATTTGCCTTCCCAGCCTGGGTTCATGCCTGGGTGATGGGCGGCTGATCTGTTAAATGATAATGATTAGGATTTAATAGGCTGCAATGCTTCGCGTGTCTACCAGATGGCATAAATTCATGAATTGTAATGCAGTTTATATATATATACTGTGCAGTATTGCAGCCAGCGGGAATAAAATGCTTCAATCCCTGCTTGGAAAATAACTCAATGTACTCGGGCAGAAAACAGTCACAAACCTCAATACACCCGGGTATATCCGAATTCGTGGGACTAGCCAAGCTCGAATAAAGTGTGTCGCCAGTGTAAGTCTTTTTTCAGTGTTTTTATTAGTGCTGGATAGTTTGTCTCGTATATGGTGTCAGTTGTGTTGGTCAACCAGATTCCCAAGTACTTTATGGCCTGTGTCTTCCATGCGAAGTCAAAGTTTATTTTTATTAGCTTTAGTTCTTCCTGAGAGAGATTTATATTTAGTGCTTCGGATTTTTCATTATTTATTTTGAACCCTGATAATTTCTGGAACTTAGACAGGTTACTAAATAGGTTTGGGAGTGAGGTGAATGGTTTTGAAATTGTTAACAATATGTCATCGGCGAACAATGCAGCTTGTATTCTTTTTGTTTTACCTTAATCCCCCTGATATCTGCGTTCGCCCTGATTTGGGCTGCTAGCGGTTCTATCGCCAATGCAAACAGTAGGGGTGACAGGGGGCAACCTTGTATTTTACCATTTCTGATGCGGATTTTCTCGGTCTGCATATTAATATAGGATACGTTAGCTGTGGCTTCTCCATATAGTGATGTAATAGCTTTCATAAAGTTGCCCTACACTACAAATGCCCGGAGTGTCTCGAACATATATCCCCAATCAATACGGTCAAACGCTTTCTCAGCGTCCAAGGATAGTAACATCGAAGGCGTTTTATTGTGCTTAGCTAACTGGATTAAGTTGATTGTTCTTCGTGTATTATCCCCTGCCTGTCGACCTCGTATAAATCCAGTCTGATCTGCGTCTACCAATTGAGGGAGATACTTATTCAGTCTAGTGGCTAATATTTTGGAAAATATTTTGAGATCATTATTGATCAGGGATATCGGCCTGTAGCTTTTGCATTGGGTGGGGTATTTTCCCTCTTTATGGATTAGTATTATTTTTTATTCCAGCATGGTTTGTGGGAACTGCTCTCCCTCAAGAGCTTTATTAAATATCTTTCGTAATGTGGGAACTAATATTGGAGCTAGTTTTTTATAGTATATATTGGACAGGCCATCCGGTCCCGGGGCTTTGGAATTTTTCAACCCCTTTATTGTTTCTAATACCTCTGTCGAGGTTATTGGCTGAGATAGTGCAGTTATATCCTGTACTGTGAGTTTGGGCAAATTCAGTTTTCTGAGAAATACTCTCGGTTTTTCCTTGGTGGTGTTCCCTTTATCTACTTTATCTCCATTGTATAACTCTTTGTAGTATGTAGTGAATTCATTAGCTATTGTCTGTGGATTTGTTGTACACACCCCATCTTTTCTTCTAATGCTATGTATTCTAGATTGCATTCTATCCTTCCTCAATCTTGTGGCCAGCATTGTGTCAGCCAAATTGGCATTCTTGTAGAATTTTTGTTTTGTCCATGCTATGGTCTTTTTCCGCTTTGTCAGTCAGTAATAGATTTAATTTCCCCCTTAGGTTCCGCAATTCAGTCTCAATGGCTATACTATGATTTGCTTTATGTGCTTCTTCTAGGGTCTTTATCTTTTCTTGCAGACTTGCGGTTTGTTTCTGTCTCTCCCTCTTTCTATGTGTTGCGACACTGATAAGTTTTCCTGTCACCACTGCCTTATGGGCCTCCCATATGATATAGGGGGAGTCCACACTACCTTAGTTTATGTGGAAGTAGTTAGTGACCTCTTTACTGATCTCAGTTATGACCTCCGGCATCTTTAGTAGAGACTCGTTTAATCTCCATGTCCCTTTACTTGGTTTCTTATGTATGTCCTCAATGTGCACTTCTACTGGAGCATGATCTGACCATGTGATTGGGTGCATTATGGCCTTTGTTATGTTTGGGATTAGCAGAGAATCTACAAATATGTAATCTATCCTTGTATAAACTTTATGGGGTGCTGAGTAGAAAGAGAAATCTCTTTTCTGGGGGTTCATCTCTCTCCAAGCATCCCTCAAATCAAATTCTTTAAGTCCCTCTCTTAGTACTTTTCTCTCCCCTTTTCGGGAAGCCAGAGTCGTGGCTAAAGCAGGTTTAGATCTGTCTTGTTTGTCATTTAAAGCTATATTGAGGTCTCCAGCGAAGACTATGCGGCCCGGTAGATTTTACCCAGCAGTCGAAATAATTTTGTAAAGAATATACTCTTGTTTTCGTTCGGGGCGTACGCATTAACTAAGGTTAACTGGGTGTCTTCTATGTCCCCTGTGAGTATTAGGTATCGTCCCTCTGGGTCCCTTTTTACCTTATCCACCTTAAATGGGGAGTTCCTTGCTAGGAGAATGGCCACCCCTCTTTTCTTTTCGTCTTTTGCAGATGCTGTGTATGCCTGGGGGTAGAATTTGTCCCAAAACGTAGGGGTGGAGCAAGCAGTGAAGTGCGTTTCTTGTAGGAATATTATGTCCCCTGATAATCTTTTATATTCTGTCATTGCTAGTTTCCTTTTTACCACATTATTCAGTCCCTTGGTGTTATGAGATTTTAATGTTAGTGTCATTTGTATTTACCTGGGTGTGAGATCTTCATCTGTAGTGGATTCGTTGTCTGGTTTCCCTTGAGTGACGGCCTGGAGGGTACTCCTGCATATCTTATAGCAACAAAAACATTCAAACATGTAAACATCAAAAATAAAACAACATATATAGGATAATCCATGTGACTGACATAACCTGGATTTGTTTGTTCACTGACCGTGAACGGACTGTCTCTGCATTTACGCAGTAGCGCTAATCCCACATCCATATCCTTAAGTGTGTACAGACCGTATTGCGGTCTCAGGCGGTGGGCCCGCTCAACAACTCAACTTTTTTTTTAAACATTTAACGTTTAACGTTTCTATCCCTCCTCCTTTTTTTTTTTTTTTTTTAAATATTTTTGTAGAATTCCCAAACCGAATGTGTAGATCTATGGCATTGTGATCAACTCTATATTGAACATACATAATTCAACAGCTAAAACATACATTAACCCTCTCTTGTGTACCCCTCCCCCCCATGTTGTTGTTATTTTTTTTATTTTATATATTTATTTACTTTTTTATTTCTTAATTTTACTTAAATTCTTGCTTTCTGCGTACTGGCCTCAGAAATTTTAACCCTCGGGTTACCCGCTCATCTATGGGGGGGAATGGTGGTGACATCTTGTTAATCCTTATCTGGGTCTATGTAACACGTTACAGACTAACAGTTTTGGCATAGTTCTTTATATCAGGTTTTTTCGGGTCTTCTCTGTTGTAGCAGGATTTGCATAGACCTAGAACTTCTGTGGTTCCCTTGGATTAACTCTATGTGGAGTGGCTCCTCTGCCTACTTCTTTCCATATGGGTCTGACAGGAGGCGGTCTGCGTTCTTCTCTGATCATGGGATCTGCTGGTTGCAGTCCCAATCTTTCTAGGAAGTCCACTCCCTCTTCTGGATCCTTCATGTACTGTAGGCTTGCGTACCATTTCTGGTAGCGATAAGGCGGAATGGAAACCCCCACTTGTATCGGATGTTGTTGTCTCTCAGGACTTTTGTGATATGTTTCAGGGCCATCCTCTTCCTCAGCGTAGACGGAGCCAGATCATTGTACACGTCTATCGTCACATCTCCCCATTTCAGCCCTCCTTTTTCCCGTGCCAGGGTAAGAACTGCTTCTTTAGTTTTAAAGTAGTGCAGCCTCACCACTACATCTCTTGCACTGTCTCTGGCTTGTGGTCTCGGTCTGAGAGCTCTATGCGCCCTGTCCAGGATCAGCATTGCTGGGGGCATTTCCGGGAGGAGGGTCTGTAGCCATTCAGTTGTTCCTTTTTCTATGTCTGTGACAGTCTCAGGGATGTTTTTGAACCTGAGGTTATTTCTTCTTGCCCTGTTTTCTTGATCCTCCTGTTTCTCCTCCACGTCAGCCATTCTGGATCGTAGAGCCACAATATCCATGTCCATAGTGGTCTGGTTGTTAATAACTTCATCCACCTTATGTTCCAACGTGTCTGTGCGCTCTCCTATGGAGCTGACCTCTGATCTGAGATCTTTGAGTGCGCTTTGCAGCTCTTGGTGGAGTAAGGTTTTTAGGCTGGCGTAAAGATTCTCAATGTCTTTTTTAGTTGATGTTTGGTTACACACCTCGGGTTCAGGCTCAGGTTCTGCGTCTGACTGTATGGGAGATGTCGCTCTGCTTTCTGGGCGGCCCGATTTATTTCTCTCTTTTGTCTTAAAAAAGTCCTGCGAGGTCGGCTTTTTCGGAGCCATTTTGGGGATTTCTCTTTACCACTTTTCCAATCTATGCGTTTCCTGCTTCTGGCAGTTTGTTAAATGCTCTTGTACACTGGCGACACACTTTATTCGAGCTCGGCTAGTCCCACGAATTCGGGTATACCCGGGTGTATTGAGGTTTGAGACTGTTTTCTGCCCGAGTGCATTGGGTTATTTTCCAGGCAGGGATTGAAGCATTTTATTCCCGCAGGCTGCTATAATGCACAGTATATATATATATACTGCATTACAATTCATGAATTTATGCCATCTGGTAGACACACGAAGCATTGCAGCCTATTAAATCCTAATCATTATCATTTAACAGATCAGCCGCTCGTCAGCCAGGCATGAACCCAGGCTGGGAAGGCAAATGCAACGGGGCTTGTCAGAGGTGAGGAGCGGCGCATTCCAGGTATCTGCCAGGTACATACTGGGTATTTGCTCGAATAAAGTTTGTCGGTGCAGTAAGTCCGCCGCCTCATGGAGCCCGCTTCAAATGGTCATTTTGGACTGCGCCACTTTCGCTCTGCTGAGGAACATTTTTGCTTTAATTGTTACTGCCTTGGGAGTTCTGGGGGGGGCGCAAGGCTGGGGTCTCTCCAGCAGAGTGGTGTGGGTCTCCTCTGGTATGGCAGCTCTCCCTCCTGTCTGCTGTATTTTTAATGGTGTAAAGCTTTACTTTTCTCTTTTTTTTTTAAATATTTTTTTGAATTGATTCTTTTTTCCTGTGTATTTGCTACAGTATGGTGGTTTAATTTTGAGCAGATTGTATTCTTTTGTAGCAGACCTTTGCTGTGGGGATTTTTGGTACGGGTGCATAAGATAATAAATGCCAGCTCCAGAACACGTATATCTTAGAGTCCTGTGGCAGCCATTTTATAGCTGAGTTGCATCAGCTCAGTGGCCAGTTCTACCCCTGAGTTTTCCGCACACCTCCTAGTGGGTTCGTGGAAAGAGAGACGGAGGAGGATGAGGGGGGGGGTGGTGGGGGGTTAGTCCCGATGTAATTTGTCTGCCCTGCATTAGCCCAGATTCGCCCTCGTCCTTTCTAGGGCCTCCAAGCGTTTCACGGGCAAGATGGCTGCCTGCTCCTCTCCACGCACCCCGCACAGCCGCCACTACTCCGCGCACCCTCACCCCCAGACCCCTCGGCAGTCAGGCTCACACGTAGCAGATGGCTGTACGCCGTGCAGCTGTCCCGCGGAACGGGCCGGCGCGGAAGCTCCCCGTATGCTGACTAGGAGGGGGATGAAAGGCCCGACATGCGCCGCTGCTCCTGCGCTTCACCCACCTCTCTCCGCCGGCACCAGCGGCGGGTTGATGGCTCTCGTCGGGCGGATGCTCTCTCCGTGCTCCAGAGCTCAGAAGGTTTGGCGGGCTGCAGCTTTTGATCTCAGGGAGGCTGTCTGGTGGAATTTGGCGCCCGGTCTAGGAAGCTCAGGTCTGCTTAGCCGCCATTTTAGACCCTCGACAATGGGGAAGAGGGGGCCCAGGGGTCCCGTTTTTTGTCCGTGGGCTTTGGGACTGTGTAGAATTCCCCTGCCGGGGCAGTCAGCATGTGGATAATATCTTACCCCAGCTTTTTGGGTACTTTTTGGGTTTTTTTTGGTCCCTGTTATTTTTATTTTAATCACTTTTGGGACGGAGCTGAGCATGCACACGTCCTGCCTGCTCTGTCTACATATGAATTTTTAAATGTTTGCGGCTAATTTGGAATAATATTATAGCCTATCTTTAAATAATTAGTCTGTTATGGGCATTACATTAAACATCAGTTTAGACAGTCTGAAATGGTTTCTTACAAGGTTGCATGAAAGTATATCATTTTAATAGAGCATTTCACAAGTTTTAAAATTCTAGGTTTAATAAAAAGTGGGAGAATTCTGTACCAAACAATTACATTTTAACAACATAATTCGGACTGCTGTGAGACTGCTTAATTTAATAAGAATATTTTTGCTAACAATATCTTCTGGTGACTGAGACTCACCCGACAGTGATCAAGCCTTGACAAGAATTGTACATTAAACCATAAAAAGATTTTAATTACCTGCTTGCTATATACTTTACAATTAGGACACATATAATGAAAGGCTATATAATCAGAAGAATAATGTTAACGGGAACAAATATCTACGCTGTAATTTTTTTTGCTTTATCTCCATATTAGTTCACCCACTGATATCATTAATGCCAACTACTGATCTAACAAGACAGCTGTGATGTTACAATTGCAATTCTATTGTACTATATTTGTTGTGCAATATAAACATTAAAAGCAGACATTCACACATATTGTACAGTATTTTCTTTATGATTTTGTAGTGGAGACATGGATTTTGGGTTCAATAACATTAAATTACAGTAACCTTGATAAGTTACAAAACATCATCTGTGGAGAAGGACTCGATCGTGCTTAGTTTATCATGAATGATCACTTCTGTGAATATCAGACACAAAAGAACTATGGAGTCAGTACTGTATGTCAGTACAAAGTAGTCATATTTCCCAATTAATAAAAAATAGTTTATAGGATAGAAAAGAAACCATAAAGAAACCATCAAATAAAACAACTGACATTTTTTGGCTTCAAGAAGAGATTTTGATCAATTACTGTGGAAAAATAGATGACATACAAGAAAGAACAAAAGTGAAAAAATAACTCTTCCTTTCACTAACCTACAGTACAGTATAAACATGATCAAAATAATTGCTAATTGCCTGTATGTGTGTTTGATTTGTCATGAATAATTGACTAGAAATGTTGAAACTTTTATTTTTTCCCTCCATAGTCACTGGATGGGTAAATGTGTAGGTTCAGAATCAAAAACCCACGAACAGGACTAGTGTTAAGATTTCCTTAATCTGGGTCAAAGGAACACTCCCTTTCTGGGTTATATCTAGACCACATGACTGTAAATAGGCAAGTAATCTGAATAGAAACAGAAACCAAGCATAATTCCCAGTTCCAGGTTGGTTTGAATCTATTATTGTGTTATTCCCCCTCCAAATATAACGCCCCTCATCTCACTTGCCTCTGTGATGCTTTGGTAGGGGCAGGTTGTATTGGGAATGGGACTAGGCTGTGAGATCTGAATTAGAGAAGTACAAAACCAAAGGGAAAAAAAGCAAGAGATACAGAAATAAAGCAGAGGAAAAGGTCAGCTATAAAACAGAAAGTAAGGAGATGGAAAGGGGCAGAGACACAGATCAGATCATAGTACGGGGGGCAGAATGAGATAGAGACACAGCAGTTACAGTCTCTAATCTCCCTTTCTACACTTTCATATTGTATAATACGTATGTATTCTCTGCTAATATACCAGCGAATAATTTCCTGTTGTTTTAACATAGTTGCATTACTCCCATATTGGGTATACAGGTTGGCTTACAGAGAACACCATCTGACCTCTCTCTACTCCCTGCAAGTCTAATCCAAAACCAAAAAGAAACTGATATCAAAATCAAACTAATGGGGTTTTGGCAAAACCTAACTCCAAATTAAAACACAGATTTTTTAAAACCACACCAAACCCAAAATACATTTTTTTTTAAAACAAATACAAATACAAAAACATTAGTCCAAGTTTGAATCCTTATATATGTGTAAGGAACCAGGGAGCACGTGCCACGCAATGTTCCCCCTCCTCACTCACCACGGGGGCCCCAGCCACCGCTGCCTCAGCCCTTTGTCCGTCTCTGGCGCACACGGTCGCATCCGCCATCACTTCTGCCCCTTCTCTGGCTCCCGGCTCCCTCCTGGGTCGCGCACACAAACCCATCGGTATTACAGGGCATGCGCAGACCCACGCATCTTGTGCACCCTCTCCAACATCTAGCTCCGCCCCTGGCTACAAAGGGATGCCACGCTTCGCTCTTGAGCGGCGCACCCGGCTCTGACCTGCCCCCCTACCTTGCTCCTATCCCAGTCCTCTCTGTAGATGCGCCCTTGCACCTCTCTCTCCATTGGTCCCTGCTGGGAATTTAGTTCCTGCTTCCACGGTCAGTCAGTGCTCAGCATAATCTTCTGTAGCCGTGTGCTGTCTGGTCTTGTGCTTGGCTCTCTCTCTTGAATTCCAGTTACCTCGTTCCTGACCCGGTCTGTCTGTGTACCTTCTCTGGATCAGGACATTGGCTTATGGACTCTACTATACTTCTTCTCTAATCCTTGGATTCGGCAAATGGACACTCGCTACGCGGCTCTCTCTACTCCCAGACCATTGGCTTACAGACTCGACTACGCTACCTCCTACAACCCAGGATCTGACATGTACCCGACTAACCCTTCGCTACAGCCCAAGTCCCGGCTATGCTCAATACCACACTCCGGGCACGCCCCCGCTGCTGTGGGTGTATGGTGTTCCCCTTCCCCACCGCAGTACCGGGGTCTTGTCAGGTTTGTGGGCAGCATGAGTATTACAATATATTTCTCGTTTCAAATCAAAATATAATTCAGATATGTTACGATGGTGCTCGCCACAAACGGAGACCGTACTGCGGGGCTGAGGTGGGGTTATGAAATCACCGACCTTAGACCGCGCAGACTGGTCTGGAGTGCAAAGTTCGTAGTCAAACAGGCTGGGTTCAGGATGGGAGAGAACAGGGTAGTCGTTGGATGAGCCAGAGTCGGGAGAGAAGGTATCCGGGTAGTCATAGTCCAAGCAGGGTGTCGGCAACAGGAAATCAAGCAGGTCCTTCTGTTTCAGCGTAATCGCTGCAGGTTGGGAGAGGGGTCTGCGGGAGGAGCGTCCATGGCCCATGGCGCCGGTCTAGGAGAGGGAAGACTGACCAGAGTGGGCACACCACCAGGCAATACTGGTAAACCAATGCTTCAGCGCAGGAGTTCCAGCTGGCCACTGCGAAGGAGAAAGAGCAGCTGGCCACAGGGTGAAAACAGCAACCTCTGCAAGAGGTGTATGCAGCAGGTTGCAGGGACCAGTGCTGGCAAACCAATGCTTCAGCACCGGAGTCCAGGACAGGTCTCTGCGTGGAGTGCAGCAGCAGGCCTCTGGAACACAGGAACTCAGGCCTCTGCGTGGAGAGTAACAGCAGGCCTCTGGAACTAATAACGAGAACTCAGAAGGTTTAGGCTGCGGCTCCGCTGCCGCTGAGTTTGCTCATGCTTGGAGAGCGGTGATGTCACCAGCTCTCAAGCATGAGCGATCGCTGTCCTGCAACATTTTTAGAGCAGGAGTGGGGGGGGGGGGGGCGTGGCTATTACTTGAGGTGTGTGTCATTAGCTGTATAGGGGCTGTCTGTGTTTCTGTATCTCTCCTTGTATCTCTCCCTCTCTCCCTGTATCTCTCTCTCCCTGTATCTCTCTCTCTCTCCCCCCCTTTGCTCTCTCTCTCTCTCCCCCCCATTGCTCTCTCTCTCCCCCCATTGCTCTCTCTCTTTCTCTCTCTCCTCTCCCCATTGCTCTATCTCCCCTCCCCATTGCTCTCTTTCTCTCTCTCCACCCCATTGCTCTCTCTCCCGCCCCCCTGCGCTCTCTCTCCCCCCTGCGCTCTCTCTCCCCTGCCCCCCCGCGCTATCTCCCATGGCCCCCCCCTCTCTCCCGGCCATCCACCATCTCTCCCCCCTGCCAACGCGCTCTCTCACCCGGCCACACCCCCTTTCTCCCCCCTTACTTTCTCTCCCCCCTTGCTTTCTATCCCCCCTTGCTTTCTCTCCCCTCTCTCTCACCCTTCCCCTCTCTCTCCCCCTTCTGCCCCCCTCTCTCCCTTCTCCCCCCTCCCTCTCCCTTCTGCCCCCTCTCTCTCTCCCTCCCTTCTCCCCCTCTCTCTCTTTCCCTCCCTTCTCCCCCCTCTCTCTCTCTCTCTCTCTCTCTCTCTCTCTCCCTCTCTCTCCCCGTCTCTCTCTCCCCCATCTCTCTCCCTACTACCCCACCACATCACTCAGTTTGCCCCCTCCACCACACAGCAGCACTCCGTTTGCCCCACCACCACACAGCAGCACCACGTTTGCCCCCCCTCTGTCCGTTTGTCCCCCCCTTTGTCAGTTTGCCCCCCCCTGTCCGTTTGCCCCTCCCCTGTCCGTTTGCCCCTCCCCTATCCATTTGCCACTCCCCTATCCATTTGCCCCCCCTTCTGTCCATTTGTCCCCCCCTTCTGTCCATTTGCCCCCCTCTGTCCATTTGCCCCCCCTGTCTGTTTGGCCCCCCTCTGTCTGTTTGCCCCCTCCCTCTGTCCGTTTGGCCCCCCCTCTGTCCGTTTGGCCCCCCCCTCTGTCCGTTTGCCCTCCCCTTTGTCCGTTTGCCCCCCCTCTCAGTCGGTTTGCTCCCCCTCTCAGTCCATTTGCTCTCCCTCCCTCCTTTCCACTTCTCTCTGTTGAATTCAGTGTGTGTGTAACAGGAGGGTAGAACACGCCCCCTCTCTCTTCCCATTTGTCAGAGCAGGGTCATGTTACCCTGCTCTCAGAACCAAAGTATCTCTCCCTTGTCTCCCAAGCAGAACGCTTGGGAGAGCGTGTGTGCACACGCATGAGCGCGCGAGCACAGCGGGAGAGGGGATTTGCTGATTCACATAGAAGGTAAGTGCCCCAAGCACCAAGCGCCAAATGAGCTGAGCGCCAGCGGGGACTCAGCCTAATACACAAAGGAGACAAGCCAAGAGGCTTGTGGCTGAACACAGTAACATCCAGTGCAGGCTTATGCTCGACACTGACTCAGTGCCAAAGCCCAGCATATAAAGGGCAGTGAGCCAATCACAGGAGAATTCCTCCAATGATGGAGCACCGGCTTGGGCAGCAGCGATAGCTAGCACAGGTGCTTATAGATTGCCAGAGGGAGTAACTAGAAACTGCACAGTTCTGCAAGGCTATAACCAAAAGCAGAACCGGATTTCTTACAGTACCCCCCCCTCCCCCTCATTCAAGTAAGACCTCTGGGCGAACAGGTTCATTCATAGATCTGGGGGACATGGAATTGTTACTAAACTTCCTTAGGTGGAAGGTAGCGTTGAAAGTCTGCAGTTTGTTGGCATTAATTACAGTACCCCCAACTCTGGGTGAGAAGCCTGGGTGGACAGGACCATTTATAGGTCTGGGAAACATTGAGTTGTTCCTGAAGTGTCTCAGGCGAGAATTAGGTCCAAAATCCAGGCGTACATTGGCGGGTGCCACAAAGGTGAGCGGTGGCACTGCGGTTCTCGGTACGTGAGAAATTTGACCAGGGGACTTGGAAATCCAAAGTTTAGAAAGCACCAGAGACTCCGGAATAGGGACATCAGAAGTGCAGCAGCCAGGTGTCTGGTGCATAGTAATAGTCCAAGAGTACGGGACACAGGACACATTGTCGGACATAAATGACATTGGGGACTTCAGGGCAGGCAATGGCTTTGGTGGACTCAGCACGTAAGAATTTGCGAGAGTCTTTAGCTTCCAAGAAATTCAGGGTGGTGGTTAGCGAGGGTATTGGGTGGGAGAGTTCACTGCAAGATATTGAAGCATTAGTCTTGATACGAACCAGGCTTGTAATTCCAAGCAATTTGAGAGAGCCGGTGTTTACGTAATTCTTGGTTGTGGTACAGGCAGATGAAGGGTCCGCCTCCTTTGGCCTCTGATATTTGGGGAGAATCAAATCCAAAGTTATGGCCTTGGCGAAGGGCATAGTAAGCATCAAGGAGACAGTAGGGGACAGCATGTCCATACCCATAATGGGGCCATAGAGAACAGGGACGGACGCCTCAGGCAAAGCAACGAGGTCCAGTATGGGTGTCTTCGTCTTGGAGAATGACAAAATGCAATCCAGAAGGGGCACTTTAGACACTGCACAGAAACCTGCGAGTAAAGACTCAGTTTGAAAGGTAAGAAAACAGATCTTATCCGATAAAGCAGGAAGCCGGGTAAGCAGTGCATCAGCCTTAGGAATAGAAGTCTTAGGGTTAAAGCTGGGTACCTCCAACAGAGAGAAAGAAAACAGAGAACATGAAGTTGAGTTAGCCGTGGAGGTCTCAGGTAACAAGGTCTCGCATGATACTGTGGGAGAAGCAATGCGGAATATGACTGTTTTAAACACAGGGTCCTTTGCATCGGTAGCTACAGAGACCTTCCTGAGAGGTACCCCTAGTTTTGCGACAGGAGTTGGACAGTAAAAAGTAATAGTCCCCAAGTATTGTGGAAGACACAGTGAAATATAACTCCATCTTAAAGACAGGGTTTTTCGAAAAAAGGATGCAAGTCAGTAGTGGATACCACGAAAACTGTGGACGAATCAGCGTGAAACAGTATTATTTGAGGAGTGGACATCCCAGACTTTAAGGCTAAGCATGGAGTTATAGGGAGATTAGAACAAAAAAGGCTATTCCCAGCCGTGAGGAGCTTTAAGTCATTTTTAGACATCCCAGAGGCTGTGCTGTTATCCGTGAAAGAAACTGGTGTAGACTTTCCAATGGAAACAAGGGACATCTTGCTTGTCACTGAAGTGGGTGATTGAGAACCATCAGGAACTGAATTAGCTACTGTAATAAGATCAGAAAACATTGTGCTTGTTTCTGAATTGGGTTTCTGAGAATCCATAGTGAGGGCATCAGACTCCATGGGAGACTCAGTGGCAGGAGTCTTGGGATCAATTAAAGGAATTGCAGGTATCACAGACTTAATAGAAGAAATACCTTGCAAAACAGGATTTTTAGCAAAGGTGATAGGTATCTCACACACTACAGCAGAGGTGGAGGGTAAGCAGTCCGGCTCTACAACAGGAGTTAGAGAGAAGGCAAGGGTTAACACAGGAAGTGCTGGTGAGACCTTAGAAGCCGTAAGGGAAGACTCAGAGCGTAGTAAGGGTTCAGGGGCAGATAAGCTGATCCCTGAAGTGATAGCCTGAGGGGCCGTAGAAGGGGGGCTAATAGCTGTCACTGGTTCCAAGGAGGCCATGCACTAAGCTCCGAGCTTTCACGCTGGCCTGAAACAAATAGCACGTCCGATAAAAAATGAAGCCGGCGGCGCGACTCACTAAGGCCCTGAGCCCTTTTTCTATTTGACATGCCCCAAACTGGCTTATCGTGCGTGCAATGTTTTTTTCCTCAGCTAGCGCACTGAAACTTCATGTACGCTAGCTGATAGAAAAAATAAGCCGTCTGTAAAATTTGCATGGAGATTCTGCATCTCCATGCAAGGCTGTTACAGGCGATCGTACACAAAATAAATACCTTTTAATAATAGTGTACATGAGCAGGGGGTCTCCGGAGCTGAACCACATTGGTTTCAGGTCCGGGGACCCGCTACTTCCGGAGATACAGGCCCCGTTATGTGGTGCCGGTATCCCCTGCACTTTTAAAGCTTACGCGTCACGTGACCGGGACATTTAAATTCTGCAGGGGATACCGGCACCCATAACGGGGCTTGTATCTCCTGAAGTATGGGTCATGTAACACTATGCAAAATCAATTTCAAAATAAAATACACTATGAACAACATAAAATGCCACACACAAAATCAAATAGAAACAAAGCAAGTAAACATAAATAAATTTACCATCAATCAATTAATCAATTTCCTAAATCAATTACAATACAATCCAAATCAATTATACAATTCACTATTCAATTCCTAAATCCAAACCATTGAGAAAATAATTATACTTCAAAGTAACCACCATCATACAAATCTACCTACCAGAAATAAGCCATTATTAAAAAGCAAGCCCCTGAAATATACTACTGCAAAGACCATTACAAATGACGTGTAACTAAATAAAAATTAAATTACACACACAACAATGTAGAAATCAAGCAGCTAAATACATTTGAAATACTTGAAAAAAACAAACATTAGCAAATCAAGCATTTATTACCCCTTTATGTCTATGCATATATATACACGTTACATACAAGGGTTACATACACGTTACAATAAAAGAGCATAAAAAACAATGCATTTCCATCAAAAAAAATCACATACAATAGACCCATTCAGTGTCCCTGAATGCATCTATATCTATAGGGACATAGATCAATTCAGGGGCATTACTGTTGCGGCCGAGCTGAGTCTAACACTCACCCGGTTTCAGCCACGGCAGATTTCGGGCTGGCGCCGAATTGTCCCGCGCGCGCGCCGGAGCCTCGCAGATCGGTCCTCCACTCTCCGCTCTGCCCTCTGCATCTCCGGGTCCCCCGGGTCCCCCGGGCCCCCCACCGCTGTCCTCCGCATCTCCTGTAACCAGGGCTGCCTTCGGGGAGCCCTGGGCATGCGCGCCATGCGCGCACGCACCCTATGAAGCGTGACCGCGCATCAGTGACGCGCGGCACGCCGAGGAAAAAAAAAACAAACCCGCGTCTTCACGCGGCTTGCGGCTCCAGCCGCTTTAGACTCAGCGGCGCCGCCACTGTAAATGGAAAAAAATTAAAAAACCAAAGTCAGCTTAGACCGACGTAACGCGTATGACTGACGTCACCACATCGATCACGTGGTGTTTTTAGATCATTGTGGACACTAATATTGGATCCTACTGAGATTGTGTGCCATGGTGATTAGATCTGTTGGACTGTAACACTACCTTGAAAGATCTTGACATTGGTTCCTGCTGGCACAGTTTGTTACTGTTACCTACAGGCTTCTGGCGGTGCTCCATGGGTCTGCAGAGGTGTGAGTATTGGCTGATGCCCCTACCCTCTGTCACCTGGCTAATCAAACAGTTTACCAAAGAAACCTTTATGTGAATTTATTCTATATTCATCTTGTAAGTGTGCACTTTTTATCACACATCTATTTTATTAAATAATTTAATTCTATGTCCTGGAAGTTATTGCACTAGGGGAGGCACTTTTTTCCTTTTTCTTTTCTTCATAGTTACCAGGGAGTGATTCTCCCTTGGATCCAGCAGCCCCCCTCACCAATTATTCAACTGGCTTTCGATTCAACACACTGCTACCAAAAGATTTTGATGACATTTTGTGTCTGAACACTTTGGATTGGACTTTGTTCATTTTGTGGTATATTTTTATTTATTCATCATCAGATTTATGGGTTAGCGCTGTTTTCTTTTTCTTTAAATATATATATATATATATATATATATATATATATATATATATATATATATATATATATATATAATACCCACTGTACAAATGAATGGGTGAAGGGTTGGTATCTGTGCAGGGTGGGTTAACCCCTTAATTACTATAGCGGTTATTAACCGCTAAGTTGATTAAGGGGTTAACTGGCCTTAGAAAATATTTGCATTTTTTTTTTGCCAACGGAGAACCTTTGATGACCGGACTGTAAGTAGATCACTATTTATTTACTTTATTTATGCTGTTTTATGTATTTGATAATGGGCAAATAATCTATTATCCATATCTGGATAATAGTTATTTTGCACATTACTGTACTGTATGTGTGTGTGGTGGGGGGGGGGGGGGTATTTATGTATTTAAATGTATAGGACAGGTTTATTTTTTTTACATACAGGGTTGGTTCCTCAGGTCTGCGGGGACCTCTGGAGACCACCTGAGGTCTCCTCGGATGCTCACGGGTACCAGGCTGGCGTGTCCACGGGGGACACCTGCGGGGAAGAACCGGTGACCCCATCTGTGGGGGCACCGCGGACCCGTTGGGACGACCGAGGGCCACAAGACCCCCGTGGGAACCACCCGAGGCCCCTCAGACACATGTGGGTCTTACCCAGGGCCCCCCAGGCACCCGCGTGCCTACTCATGGAGACTCACGGTGACCCGCGCTGACCATCTGGTGGACCACGGCGCCTGGCGGGGACCAATCGTAGGCCTCCAGACCCTGTTTGAAACCTTGTGCTGGGTTACTGTGAGGCTTATGGACACCCGTCAGGGCCACTGGGGACTCCCGTGGGCCTGGGGCATTAACCCTGTATGTAAAAGAATAAATCAGGTATTTATGGGGGGGCACAGGCGGTGGGTTATGTAGTGTTTATTAAATATAGTGCTGTTTATTGTGTTTAACGGGGGTGGAGGAAGGCGGTATTGTCCCTAAACCAGGCTGTGTAGGCCTCCTTGTGGGTAGTGGGTGGTTAGGCCTCACGGGGTGGGTAGTGGGGGAGGGTGTATAGGCCTCCCGAGTGGTGGGTGAGGGTGAGTTAACCCCTTAATGACTATAGCGGTTAATGATCGCTAAGGTGATTAAGGGGTTAGGGGACATTACATTGGCTATTTTGATTGTTTTGTATGTTTTGCAGCACCAGAGGGACATGGGCAGGATGAAGATGAAGACGGCCTTCATCGTGGGTGCCTGGAAAAGGTAAGTATAATATGTATTTACTGCATTTATTGTGATTTATATGTATTTTAAATGGGCAAATGCATTATTATCCATATGTGGATAATAGTAATTTTGCCCATTACTGTATTGTATGTACTGTATTAGGGGGGAGGGGGGTGTATTTAGTTAGAAATATTGTTTATTTTTTTGGAGGCACAATATTGGTACCGCAGGCCCGCAGGGACCCCGGGACTCCCGGGGACACCCACGGCACCCCCGGCCTGCCTCAGGGATTCCCGCGGGGTCAGCCGGGGCACCCCCCGGCCTGTTGTATGGGTGTTGCGCCTGCAAAAATGTAGACATAGAATTTTTTTAAAGTCCAGCTTTTGTTATCACCTGCCTTTAGCTGGTGAGTTTTTTTCAGCGCAACTTTTGCGTAAGATACGTTTGCATTGCTTAGTGAATCCAGCAGAAGGGCAGGATTCAGCACAAACAGCTGATCGTACGAGCAAAGTTGGACTTTGAAATATTTCCTGAAAAAAATCAGTTTCAGGGCACAAAGTGCCTGTTAGCGCGGCTTTTTGAATCGCGCTCGGTGGAACTTCACGTTCTAAGAGCACTTTGCGCTCTTAAAACGACTTATCACAGCTTACTGCTTAGCCCCCTTAGAGTCAAGGACAGGAATAGCAACACTCTGAGACAGAGGAAAAGGCATAACAGATAGGACAAACGGAAGAGAGCTAAGGAAGGTTTAGTAACGGCAGGGCTTAACTCTGCGGCTGCTAGAGAACTTTTAACTACAGTGAGAGGGGACTGCAGGTCTACAAAATCAGGGGAAGAGGGAGTTTTAGATTTAAAAACCTGATCCTCCAAAAAGGAGGGGCCTGACAGTACTTGTACTAAGGGAACAACAACAGATACGCTGGATATCTGAAGTGGTTACTTGAGAAGAAGTGTCTGGGAAATCAGCCTCAAAGGCAGAATCCACGAAAAGAGAGCTACTGTATACTCTGAAGCAGGGATTTCAGTCTCTGAGTAACAGAAGAGGTAGGGGAAATACCTGGGAGAGGGAATTCTGTGAACATGCTTAAGGCTGAAACAGACTCATGAACAGTACTCTTAACTGGGACCAGCTGTTTATTAAAAGTTTCAGGAGGCGCGGCAGCAGGAACTTTAGCTGAGCCAGGGGGGTTACAGAAATGAGTCTCCAAGGTCTCAGCAACCAGAACTTTGGGAAAGGCATTAAGTGCAAGATCTGCTGTCAGACTTGGGGGTGGTGAACTCACAAGGGTTAAGTCAAAAGAGTGGTCCAGGCCCAGGCATGGATCGACAGTGGGGAGACTTTCCAGGATTGCATCTTCACTGATGAGTCTACTGTGTCGCTGGAGAGATTTGTATGCTTTGCATTCCACAAAAAAGGCCGCATATCTATGAAGCCGAGCCAAAACACCCCATGAAGCTGCATGTGGGGGGTGCCATCTCTAGGCGTGGACCAGGATGCATTGTCATCTTTGAAGGTAAAATATATCAAATATAATGTAGCCTTATGTACTGTACTTTACTAGTGTTGCCTTACTGTATGCACTGTACTGTACTATTGTGCAGTTTTTTGAGCACTTTTCTTTTCTTGCTATAGGAATCATGAATAAAGCTTTCTTCCAAGACAACATTGTCCCTGACATAGTGCAATACATCACATGCGAGATCCCCAATGGTCACCGCTTCTACCAGGACAACGATCCGAAGCACACCATGTCAACAGCGCAACAGCGCATATCCTTCAACTGGGTGAAGACGCCAGCGGAGTGAGAGCGGTAACTGTGTCTCACTTTTCCCCCACTGTTTTCACTGTGTACTGTACTGTATCTCTTAAACTAATTGTCCTTTTTTTCCAATGACAGATCGTCAGACTTCAATCCGATCGAAATGGTCTGGCATCAGCTGAAGGACCATATCCAGAAAGTGGCGAAACCCTCCAAAAAGGACGAGTTGTTGAAAGGCATAATGAGCTTTTGGAACGATGTACTCACCGTGGAACGCTGCAATAAATAGATAGACCATATTGCCACTGTGTTGCCCATTGTCATCGTGCGTAATGGGCAAGCATCAGGAAAGTAGTACTGTGCTGTAGTATTGTAAGTACAGTATGATACAGGTAAGTATGGCACAGATTTTTTCTTTCCAGATAGTCAGAGTATACAATAGTTAGTTTTTTCTTTACAGAGAGAGCAGCACCAGCCATCAGGTAACAGTACAGTACATAGAGTTTAACAGTAGTCAGAGTATACAGTAGTTCCAGTATACAGTAGACTAGTTTGGCAGTACTACAGTAACTGCCTACTAACTGCTCAATTTTTTTCTTTCCAGAGAAAGCAGCACCAGCCACCTACAGTAGTTCTACACATCACACAATGCCATAATACAGTACGCACATACAGTACAGTACAGTAACTTCACTAATTTTTTGTTTTTTTGTCATTTCAGGAAAAAAGGGTGGCCTGGGGGGAGGTGGGTTTTTGTGTCCAGTCTAATCTGTTTGTACAGTAAAATGTACAGTATATAAACAGCAGTAATGATGTACACAAAACCTCTCCTCTCTCAATGAACTACTGTACTGTAGACAGAATGAGGAAAAGATAAAGACGGAAAAAATAATATTACTATACAGTATATACAGTATACAGTATATATATTATACAGTATTTTACAGTATATATTATTAAATAATATTCTTATAAATGTGCATTATTCATGTTTCCCCATGTTTTACAAATGTTTTCTAAATGGTTATCCAATTTCAATCTGCCAAAAGAACTTAATAAAGACTGCATTACAGTATGTATTATTCATGATTATTTTTATATTTGTATTTTTTGGGTCCACACAAAATAAAATAAATATGTATTCACTTTCCTGCTAATCATAATCATTGACAACAACCACCCCCCCCCCCCGACAGTATAAGAATGAATGACAAAACAACATGAATCAGTTAATGTTTTTTTTACTCTCAATTCTCACAATGCTGTGCACATCAGATTTAAATTTCAAATTCGAGAGGGGATTTTCCAAAGCGTTACCGTAAACAGAGCAAGCCTCTAAGGGCTGGGGGGGGGGGTGGTGTGATTACACGCAGGCGCACTGAGTCTTTGTAGCTCGGCTATGGGCGGATTAAGAACACAATGGCAATATGCAGAAGATTAACGACTCTGTGGAGAGAGGGGGTTGGTAGGGTAGAGTGACTCATGCGCTGTAAGCAGCAAGCTCCCATCTCTAAAAGGATTAGAGTACACGCAGGCACAGTCAGCCGATTGACGCTTGGCTAGGGACGGATTAAAAACACAATGACTAAAGTAACTGCAGAAAATGAATGACTCTGGAGGTGTGTGGCTACAAGAGTTAACAGTACTGTAATTTCAAAAGGCAGTTCATCGTAATTATTTGATCAATAAACCCCCAAATACAACCCCCAAATACAGTACATAAAAAGCAAGTCACTTTAACTCCCTGTGCCTCAGGCACCAAAAACAAACAGTACATTTTCTATATATATATATATATTATTAATTAATATTCA
This sequence comes from Ascaphus truei, assembly GCF_040206685.1. Lineage (NCBI taxonomy): Eukaryota > Metazoa > Chordata > Amphibia > Anura > Ascaphidae > Ascaphus > Ascaphus truei. The sequence goes on from NC_134484.1 coordinate 256,824,522, forward strand.
TATAAATGTCAATTTTTCATGTATCTCCATGTTTTACAGATGTTTTGTAAATGTTTCTCCGATTTCAATCAGCCAGAAGAATTTAATAAAGGCTGCAGTATGTATTATTCATGATTATTTTTATCTTTGTATTTTTTTTCCCTGATGAAATAAAATAAATATTTATTCACATTCCTGGTTATCGTAATCATTGACAACAACCACCCCCCCCGACAGTATACTGTAGTGTAAGAATGAATGACAAAACAACATGAATCAGTTAATGTTTTTTTTACTCTCAATTCTCACAATGCTGTGCACATCAGATTTACATTTCAAATTCGAGAGGGGATTTTCCAAAGCGTTACCGTAAACAAAGCCTCTAAGGGTTGGGGGTGGGGGGATGGTGTGATTACACGCAGGTACACTGAGTCTTTGTAGCTCGGCTATGGGCAGATTAAGAACACAATGGCAATATGCAGAAGATTAACAACTCTGTGGAGAGAGGGGGTTGGTAGGGTAGGGTGACTCATGCGCTGTAAGCAGCAAGCTCCCATCTCTAAAAGGATTAGAGTACACGCAGGCGCAGTCAGCCGATTGACGGTTGGCTAGGGACGGATTAAAAACACAATGTCTACAGTAACTGCAGAAAATGAGCAAAACGTTGTTGTGTGTTTTTTTACACAGGACATGCACGACTCCAGTCCCTGAGGGCCGCAAACAGGCACGGTTTTCAAGGTTGCCCTGAAAACCTGCCCTGTTTGCTGCCCTCTAGGACTGTACTGGTGCAATTTCAACCCGCTCAGACCCACAGAACGGATTATTTTAAATTATATTTATATATTTATATTTTAAAGATATTAAAGAATGTATTGTATTTAAAACATGTGACTGTAAACCATACTGACTGACAAGTGTTTTCACACATATACTGTAGCCGTAAACCATACACCTGTTGATGTTTTGAATTGCTGTGCACTTAAAATGTTTCAACATTGTACAGTATTTGTAAATAAATGTTTTTGTACTGACTCCACCAATAAAAGAACATGTTGATTTGTCTTACAGTACTGTACATTGTTTCCATTTGCTCCTTTGACAGTGTAACAAATGTCGAGGCTTACTGCACTGTTTTTTACTGCCAGACCGCAAAGCCGCAAGATCAGCAACATTGTTAAAAAAGAGCAATGATCGCGCAATTGGCGTGGGAACTAGGGCAATTGGCGTGGGAACTTCTGTTCTAGGGCACCTAGAAATAAAATTCATTTTGCCTATAGATGTTAGGAAACCCCTCACTTGACCCCAACAGGGTCCGACCAGTAATGGCGGCGAGAAAGGGTCACGCCGGCGAGGAGGGTCCTATCATTGACCGTAATGGCGGAGAAAGCCGCGCTGCTTTGAAACGGCTAAGTCAGAATGAGCAGAAACCTGGAACCCATAACTCCGGTTCTGTTCAACCTAGAGGGCTCAGATTCGGTCACCATGTAGTCCTAGTTCAGGCAGGATTGCATGGCAAATAGCGACCCTCTCGTGGCAACAGAACGGAGTCAGGGTAATCGCGCAATTGGCGTGAGAACTAGGGCCTCGGTCAAGTTCACGGCCAATTGGCGTGGGAACTTCTGTTCTAGGGCACCTAGAAATAAAATTCATTTTGCTCCTAGATGTTAGGAACCCTCGCACTTGACCCCAACAGGGTCCGACCAGTAATGGCGACAAGAAAGGGTCACGCCGGCGAAGAAGGTCCTATCATTGACTGTAATGGCGGAGAAAGCCGTTTCAAACCAGCGCGGCTAAGTCAGAATGAGCAGAAACCTGGATCCCAAATCCTATGTTAGCGGCAAATTAAAAATAAGGTGGAGGAAGGGTAGAAGGGTAGACCAAAAAGGAGTATGTATCCCAAATAAATTCTAGGCTACTGTAGCTCTAAACCCTCTAACAGGGCAGGTAAGTATATGCAATGATACAGTGTATGGTTTCTAAATGCTTCTAAATGTTTGATACAGTGTGTAGCACTGACATGTGAAAGGAGATACAATATTGCCAAAAGGGCAACGCAAACAATGTCAGTAGCGAGGGTTCCCTTTACACTGCTACAGTACTGTACACGCCTATGCATTTCAACAATTTTCAAATGAGACATACAGTACAGTACCGTACAGCAGCACAGCACTGCAAATGCATGTACTTTAAATATGCAATTTTACTATTACTGCGCGCGCACGAACAGACTGTGTACTGACGTAGGTTGAACCGCGAAGGTAATAGACTTCAAAGACAACAGCTCGCAAATGCCCCCATGAGTTTTTACACGGCATTGCAGTATTGCAGACAGCGGGAATAAAATGCTTAAATCACGGGCGCGAAAATAGCGCAACTCACTCCGGGCGAAAACGACACAAAACCGCACATAACCGGGATAATCTGAAATTCACGGAGCTAGCCGAGTTAGAATAAAGGGTGTTGCCACTGTATCAACATGTTTTAAGAAAATTTACTTTTTGTTTTAACAAAAGGTGAATGTGGATAGTGAACATGCAGTCCAGACCTTTAGATTTTATCATCCACCACATTGGTCTGCCTCCAGGATGTCCAATCTTCTAGTTTATCCAAGTTGTTCTGTAGAACCTTGCATAATTTAGTGTCACCAGCGAAGGGGGAGACTGCTCTTTATGCCTACCAAGAGGTAATTAATAAACAAGTTAAAAAAAGCAGTGTTCTTGTACTGAACTTTGAGGCTCTCCATTTACAACTTTAGCCCAATCTGACTATGCTCCTTGTATGATAACTCTGTCGCTTCTGACTTCAGTGCATCAAATACCGGTACAGGTTATCGCACTCATTCCGGTATTGCCACCTATACAAGTCAATGGGAGATAATGCCAGAACATGTGCGACAATGCGGACTGGCACTTGATGCATGTGCGCCGTAATGCCTGCCTTTCCCTTTTCATTTCTTCCCCTACCTGTTTATTTATCAACACTGAATGAGAAAAATAGGGTGCTCAAACCCAGGACGACTCCGTCAAATTCAATAATTGATAAACATTTAACCCTGGAGATACCAGTGGGAGTGGGTGGTAAATAATGACTTTGTAAGTATTGACTTGTTCCTGCTGTGGGGTATTAGTTAGCGTTCTATTTTGTTTATTCCAGTTTCTGTATACTACGATAGCCTTTAGTGTGAGCGCAGGGGATCTGATGTGATTGGTGCAATGTCGGCTGTTCAGCACTATCATTGGTGATGCAGCGACATGTACCGGCCTATTAGAGACCCGCGGTGACGTCACTATGGGCAGGAGTAGACATACAGACCGGATAAGCCTTGTTAGCCTCACGCTCCAGTCTGAGCATGCGCGGACATTTACTATGGGCGCTTCTTACCCACAATCCCTCGGGTAGTGGATGCGGCGCCATGAGTGACGTCACGCGCATGCGCACTGGGCGAATGTGCTAACTTTGCGCAGATTTCTTCAATTTACTTATCATTAACCAGGTATATAAGGTGCCTTATCCCAGCACATCCCACACTCCTTGATAAAGGACCCCCAGGTCCGAAACGCGTAGGAGGTTCCTGTCTTTGTCCCACCAAGGGGATTACTTGTCTCCCTGCATGCACCAATAAAGAAGCAGTTTTACTCCACACCTGGCTCCCTGGCTGTGCGCCATTCGTTTTTTCCTTCTGTATTTATCAACACTGGTTTAGATTTGTTTCTTTTATATTTTTTACCCACTGGTATACATTAATGAATGTAATCATCCAACAAGGATTTAAGAACGGTCAATTTATTTTCTGCAAGAACTTGATCTCAATTGTTGTCTTTCTAGAAATAAGAGGCTTTGCTAAACCCATATACTGTAATACTGTTTTTTAATTTTTTGTAATGATTTCAAATGAGACCATGTTACAACCACTTTTTCCCCAAATCTTTCCTCACTTGAATAGTTCTTAATACTTCTACACCTTATGTTATTACTAGGTCCAGTACCGCCCACTTCTTAGTTGGTTGCTCAATAATGTGGGTCATATAATTATATTTTAGCAAATCCAAAAGTCCATTGAGTAGCTTAACTGCTTACCTTATTACTCCAGTTAAAGTCTGGATAATTACAATAATCCATAATTTAAAAATGACCCAGTTTTGCT